>NC_000086.7:134801312-135101312 GCF_000001635.26 Mus musculus
TGTGTTCTTTTGTGACTGAGTTACTTCACTCAGGATGATATTTTTTAGTGCATCCATTTGCCTGTGAATTTGATGAATTCATTGTTATTAATAGCTGAGTAGTACTCCATTGTGTAAATGTACCACATTTTCTGTATCCATTCCTCTGTTGAGGGACATCTGGTTTTTTCCAGCTTCTGGCTATTATAAATAAGGCTGCTATGAACATAGTGCTGCCCCACCTGGGGACCCATCCCATATACAGTCACCAAACCCAGACACTATTGCTGATGCCAAAAAGTGCTTGCTGACAGGAGCCTGGTATAGCTGTCCCCTGGGAGGCTCTGACAGTGCCTGACAAATACAGATGCAGATGCTATCAGTCAACCATTGGACTGAGCCTGGGACCCATGGAGGAGTTAGGGAAAGGACTGAAGGAGCTGAAGGGGTTTGCAACCCCACAGGAAGAACAACAATATCAACTAACCAGAACCCCCAGAGCTCCCAGGGACTAAACCACCAACCAAAGTGTACAAATGGAGGGACCCATGGCTCCAGCCACATATGTAGCACAGAGAGAGAGATTGCCTTATCTGGCATCAATGGGAGGGGAGGGAGGCCCTTGGTCCCATGGAGGCTCAATGCCCCAGTGTAGGATGGTGAGGCAGGAGTGGGTGGGTAGGTGGGGGAGCACCCTCATGAAGGCAGGGGGAGGGTGGATGGGATGGGGGATTTGTGGAGGGGAAACCAGGAAGGGGGGACAATATTTGAAATGTAAATAAATAAAATGGCCAATAATTTTAAAAAAAGTCATGTCTTATAATGAGTGTACAGATCCCTTTTCAGCCTTTTGGCTACAATCAAGTTTGATGCTTATATAAAATATTAGTTTTAATTGTTTTTAGCTGAATTAACAAATGGTGATTATATTCCTGTGCAAAAAAATCATCTTATATGCATACACATTATGGGATGAATACATTATGTTACATTATAAAATATATCACATCTACTTTGTTCCTAACATGGTGATGTTATTTTTAGATGTGCAATACATCTGTTTCTGTGGCTGTCTGTCTGTCTCTGACTCTCTCTTACACACACAGTGTGCATGTGTATGTGTGTGTGTGTATGTGTTTTGCTGGTGATTGAACCCTAAGCTCTATAAACTATGTTTTTGGGATGTCAGCAGAGCAGGCTGCATTTAGAGAATATTTTAGTATCTTTTTCTTTTCTTTCTTCTTTGATAAGTGAATCAGCCAGAGAAGAAAGAACTTACACTTAGAAACAAAGGGGTTGGGTGAGGGTACAAGAAAAACCTTACCCCAACTCCTTTTCTAAAGGAGTTGGGCTCTAGTTTTGGGAATTCTACCAGGGGCCAGCACCAAAGGTCCTTTTATTGTTCTGATTTTTTTCCCATCCTAAATGAGATTTGGTCACTATATGGTCTTGTCTAAGAGAGTCCTTTCCTGTCAGAACTTGTTGGGTGGCAGGGCTTGGATGTGTGTGTGTGTGTGTGTGCAACTTGTGTCATATTACCACCTCATTTCATCATTCATAATTTTATGTGTGATTTATTATAACTTTCAAACAAATGCTCATTTTATCTCTACTCCTAAACCCATGTCAGCTTCAATTCATCTTGCAATTGCTACCAGATTACTTTCTATGTGTATGTTCATGTTTGGGACCAGAGGACAATCTCGGGTATCATTCTCAGGAATTCCATTCCTCCTTTGATACAGGGTCTCTCACTGGCCTGGAGCTCATCAATTATGTTAGAATGGCTGGCCAGTGCGGCCCAGGGTTGTTCTCGTCTAGGCACCCACAGGGCTAGGATTACAAGTGGACAGTATCACACACAACATTCTTAAGTGAGTTCTAAAGATCAAACCCAGGTCCTCATACTTGTGAGGCAAGGGCTTTGCCATGTAAGCTATCCACCAGCTCTGTTTTTCCTTTTATTTATGCACTTTGTAAAGTGTCCTGTTACACCCTGAATAACAGAATATTTTGGTACCCAAGCTGAAGGTTTACGACCTTTAAAAACAAACATAAAGAACTTCTTCTCCCTAAATTATCAGTGTTATCATTATCGCTCCTCTTCCACAGGTTCTGTTTTTCCATTTCAGGGAAACTAGCTTCCTCCCTATCAAAGGAACAGAATTCCTACCCCTGTCTTTCTTCATATCATTTGTCCTTTCTAGGCCACTCTTCTATGCTGTCCTTCAGGCTAATCTTAAGGGCATCCTTCATTGATGTTCTCCTCAATCTCCTAGGTAACAAGCACGTGACCCTGAGCCTATGCCAGGTACTGTTACTAGTCCCTGTGTGTTCATCTTCCTTACCTTTGCAGCCAGACTTAATTTTTATTAGATATTTTCCCTATTTACATTTCAAATGCTATCCCGAAAGTTCCCTATACCCTCCCCTCACCCTGCTCCCTACCCATCCACTCCTGCTTCTTGACCCTGGCATTCCCCTGTACTGGGGCATATAAAGTTTGCAAGACCAAGGGCCTCTCCTCCCAATGATGGCCGACTAGGACATCTTCTGCTACATATGCAGCTAGAGACACGAGCTCTAGGGTACTGGGTAGTTCATATTGTTGTTCCTCCTATAGGGTTGCAGATCCCTTTAGCTCCTTGGATACTTTCTCTAGTTCCTCCATTGGGGGCCCTGTGATCCATCCAATAGCTGACTGTGAGCATCCACTTCTGTGTTTGCTAGGCCCTGGCATAGTCTCACAAGAGACAGCTATATCAGGGTCCTTTCAGCAAAATCTTGCTGGCATATGCTATAGTGTCTGTGATTGGTGGCAGACAGACTTACTTAAAGCACCAGAACAACTTCTTGCCATTTGCAACATACACTTTATTGATGGTACACATATGAAGTCTTTGGTGACAAAATTCAAGTCAAAACAAGTAAGAGCTGAGTAGGCCATTCACGAACAGGATTGCTATTAGTTCACATAGAGGACCCAGGGAAAATATCCCACCCAAGCAGCACAAGTCAAACCACAGGACTACAGGACTACGGGACTATTTGGTATTCAGAAAATGGTTCAGCTTAAAGCTGGTGACTATCACAGATAACATCACTCTGAATTATTCAAACGTGGCATCTGAATAATTCCTGTACTACACACACAAGTAGAAAAACAATAGTGTCTCACTGTTAATGCTTCCCGAGTGTAAAACCGAGAGATCACACATCTTGAGGGCACAGATCAATCAGAATTTGTTTACCAGCTTTATAACTTTCACTTTCACCAAGAGGTCGTGGTGATTTGCTAAGGCTCGAATTTTCTTCACACACACCCCAGATGTAGTGCATAAGTAAAACAGGGACCCCTTGTTGAATTCCCTGTAGTTGAACACTTCTGCTCTGAGGTTGTCGAAGATAATCTCAAATAGAGTAAGGGCATTAATAAGAATTTCTGATTCCACATAAGAATTATAAAGGGAACTAAATGATGACGGCACCTGGGTACCGAGAAGTTTCTTTAGCATGTCCGGATTTTCAGCAAAGTTTGAAAGTATTTTCAGAATCTCAACCTTGATTTTTCCACCCCCCTGAGATAACAAGCGGAAAAAGTTGGCAATGGAATTGACAAGCAGGTGCTGGTAGTCATTAGTAATAGTCATGTTTGTTAAAAATTTTAGCCCAACTACCTGTACCGCTGAGTTCAGGTTAGAAGCCATAATATCATCCATCACTTTATTCATGTACACCTGAAGTCTGCCCTGGTTTTCATAATTTTCACTCAGGTTATTCATGGCCATTAAGGCTTTTTCCTTAATGTGGGGGTCAGTTTTGTTGATCATGTTTGCAATAATTGGGAGGCCTCCCAACTTTCGGATTGTTTCTTGATTACATGAATAATTGGCATTGTTGCTCAGGGTGAGCAGGGCTACTTGCTGAATGAAGGGATCATCTGACTTCTGAAGCAAGGCTAGGACTTTCCTGAGATCTCGAACACCTAGGATCTCATCAATTTCATATGGAAAGGGGCGCTTATGCATGGGAATGGTTCTCTTCCCCTTCCCTCTCTGCGGGACGTCCGGCTCAGAGTCAGAATCGGACTCTGTGTCAGTCCACCCAGATTCCCCTTCCTCAGATTCCGGAATCTCTGCTAGGAAGGCCTGCCCCCCATTAGCAGAAGCCGCCGCCGCAGCTGCAGCCCCATCACCAGGACGGAAACCCATCCCCAACTCATCCACATCAACCTTGTTCTTCCTATTTTTGCCCTTGCCTCCACTCCGGTTCTTGTTTCCACCCTTGCCTCCTCCACCTTTGGGTACAGCTCCAGTGGCTGACCCAGCTTTAGGTATAGCCCCAGTGTGAGCTCCAGGGGCTGCTTTCTTGCCAGTGGCTGCTGTCTTAGAGGACCCTGAAGTCCCAGGATTCTCTGCAGCCCCAGAATGCACGGGCAGAGAAGCCTCAGCTACCATGGCAGGTGTTCCTATTCTAGGAGTCTCTGTGGCTTCAGTAGCTGCTGCCACCCTAGGGACCTGCATGACTTCTGTGCTTGCTGTCCTCTGGGTAGATGCTGCTGCCCTAGGAGTTGCTGCCCCTCCGGAAGGTACTGCTGCCCCTCCAGAAGTCACTGCTGCCCCAGAATACTGTACTGCCCTAGGAGGCACTACTACCCCAGTAGATTGGGCTGCCACAGGATGCACGGCTGCCCCAGGAGACTGGACTGTTCTGCCAGGTACTGATGGGACTCCCCTGGGAAGTACTGATGATGGGGGTGGAAGGGGAGGTATCACCGTCCCAGGAGACTGGGTTACCCTGGAAGCTGCTGCTGGCCCAGCAAAGTGGGCTGCCACAGGAATGTAGACTGCCCCAGGAGGTGCTACTACTGCCCAGGAAGGTGCTGCTGGCACAAGAGATTGGACTGCCATGGGAGGTACTGCTGGCCCAGGAGACTGGACAGCCCCGGGATGTGCCACTGCCCAGGGAATTGCTGCTGGCCCAGTAGACACTATTGTTGGCGAAGGTACCACTGGCCCAGGAGTCTGGGCTATCATTGGAGATACTGTTGGTCCAGGGGCTGCTACTGCCCCAGAAGCCTCTGTGGTGCTGGGAGCTTCCAGCACTTTGGGAGCTCCTATGATTTCTGGAGCCTCTGCAGCAGTGAGACCCCCTGCCACCTTGGGAGGAGGTGTAACTGTACAGGTAGCTGAAGGCATGACTACTGATTCCAGATTAGCCTCAGTTTTAGCCCCATTTAACTCCTGGACCTTACTTTCTGCCCCATTCTGAACCTTAGGACTGGGTGCAGCTGGTGCCACTTCTTCAGCTACGGTGGTGGCAAGATTGGAGGCTTCTCCTTGGGCCTTGTTCATTATCTCAATATCGACGGGGTTTGGGGGACTGAATCCTGGCCCAAGGTCAATTGTGAATCCAGCTCTGAGGCCCGCTCTAGCCCTGCTTCCAGTACCCACAGAGGCCCGGTTCTTGGGCTTGGTCAGCCTCTTCTTCTTCTGGTCTTTTCCCCTAGTATATTTGTAGACACAGTACCAGGCACTCGCCCCAATCACTATTCCAGCAGCTACACAGCCAGCATCCCGAGCTCGGCTCATGGTACACCTGGAGTGAGTCTCTGATCCAGGTTGTGGAACTGGCTTGCTTAAGCGAAATGTATACACCAGTCCAATCGAGGATCTCAAGCTCGGGTCTGAAAGTTCTTCGGAGGCTGCAAGCTGAGCTGGACCTAGTGGGAGTAAACGTTAGGTATGAGAGGCGCACGAGTGTCAAAGGCTGCGCTTGCTGATTTAGAGATTAGCTGCAGGCTGTATCTTCAACTCTAGTTCACCTTCCCAGGGCCACTACCCATAATTTATTTGTTCCTAAATGGGGAGGGGATAATATGGAAGCCTGGCAGAGAGGGGGAAATTTTAGATTCACCTATAATATCCTGAACCCCATTCAAATGTCCTCAGACAGCGCTCATGTACATACCAGCTTCCTGGGATCAGGAACAATTTCCACTGTGCTCGCAGTTGCAGAGCCTCAAGGTAGACGGATCTGTGGATAGATGACAGGTGGGTTTGAACCTTGGGTAGACAGATTGTTGTTTCTCCCCTGACTTGCACTCTGGTGGGCCAAAAAAAAAAAATCCCTTACGACTACTCCTCTTCACCCCCAACTTACAAAGACAGTTCCACACGGCCCCTTCCCTGCACCAAAAAGGACACTCCAGGACAAAGGTGTCTAAAAGAAAGAAAAGATTCAGGGGAAAGTATTCTGGTTCTATGTTCAGGCCTCTGCCACACCCACACCAGGGGATCACCATTTCTCACCTCACCCCAAACACTGACCTGCAAGAATTCAGAGCTCTGTATCCTTCCTCGAATTAGGCCAGAGTTTCCTGCTGAGGACGGGTTGAAGGGCAGGAATACAGACTGCAGGGGCAGACTAAGAACCTGGTGGACATAGATCAGCATCCAGAACAAGAGTCCGAGGGTTAGCTTTCTTTTCTTGGCACACCAAAGTGGCAAAGAATTCCACCTTTCAATTCCTTTAATTCTAGCCTCTCACATCCCAGCTATCCCGGTCCCCTCCCCCATTTGCGCAGGCTCCCCAGGCCTCAACGCCCCCTTCTCTTTCGCCCCACCTCTGGCCGCCATTTTTCTGAGACACAGCGCCACACCCCTTCTACTGCTGCAATGAAGCGGAGGGAGCAAGGCAAGGGCTGGCTAAGATGCAGCAGGGGGGAGTCCTGCCAGATATTCTAGTGTTCCCCGCTTATGCTCAGCTCTCTTCACCCCCCACCCCCAACTTCCTGGCCTAGCTCTGGCCCGCAGAGCAAGGGCCTCTAGGCCCGCCTTCTCAGTTTCAGGGTCGTGATTTTCTCTGGTTTCTCTCCTCTGAGCTCCACCTCCCATCCCCATCCCAAATCCCCAGACAACCGCCATTTCTTTAGCCCGCATACCCGAATTCCCTTTTCAGGGCCAAAAGGACCAGGGTGAAGGGATGGTGGGCCGCAGGTGTCTGGAGAGCAGCTTGGCAGTTAGCATGGCGGTCTAATACCAGATTCTCTCACGGTCCCCCAGCCTGTGAAGCCCGTACAGCTCCAAATGCTCCATCTCTCCCACAGAAGCTGGCACACCCATTTGCTAGCGCCCTAGAAAGGCAGGGGGCTGGGAGGGGAGGGGAGGGAAGGGAGGGGAGGGAGCAGGGTTTTGGCAACAAGGTGTCTGAAAAGGGAGGGTGGGAGTGCAAAATACTGATTGCTTCCAAATTTCAAGCCCCCGCCGGTCACCCGATCCCAAGCCCCTTGGCTGGGAGTGTATGTGCTACCGCGTTTTACTTCTCCTGCCCCCTCCTCTCAGAACAGCACGGCAAGCAAGGGAGCCTAGCCAAATGTCAAAATAAAACCGCAAAAGAGCTGGGGGAGAAGCAAGCGGCTTCTTCCATAAACCCGATAGTCCTTTCATGCCATTCCTCCCCTCCCCCGCTGCCCACCAAAATCCGCTGTGCTGGAGTTCCCGAGTCTAGAAAAACTCGGCCAGCAGAGAGTGCAGAGGCGCCTGTGGCCTTGGACTTCAGCATCCCTAGGCGATTTCTATACCCCCCCATCCCCCCCGGAACAGAGAATGTTCATTCTAACACTCACCTGGCCAGTTCTGAGGGAATTTTCTCTGTCTCGCTAGACTGACCGCAGCTTTAATAGCGTTGGTACCCGGAGGAAGATGGCAGGGATGGCCGTAAGGCTTTAAGTACCTTTGCCCACGTCAGCTCTCTTGGTCACGTGGGACCCGCATCACCAGTAAGCTTGGGTCCCCGAATTCCACTCCCACCAAGAGCACAAGCCCCCTCCTTTACCCTACTCCTACCTCTTCCCACCACAGCAGGTCCTGTCAATCATGCAGGGACTTTGTGACCTCTGAGGCCCTAAGTAGCCCCTTCTCCCTTTGTGAACCTTCTTTCTCTGCTAACTGGGGAGGAGCAGCAGCTTTTAGAACTGTTGACAGTTTTTACCTTGTTTTCTTTTTTCTCTTGTGGAATTACCTCGAGTTTTTCCTGGGTTACTCCAAGCTTTTCCCTCAATTCTCCATCGTCCAGTCCCTACTCACCGTTTCCCTTGCCATTGAGTTTCTGCTCCTGTACATATAAGATAAGGGACAAATATCAAAGAGGAAGCAAGGACTGGACGTGAGATCTGCACTTCCGGGAGACCCCTTCTTTGTTTTAAAAACTGTGACTACACCTTTATTTTTTACAGGAAGAAGACACAATAAAACAAGAACTCAGTGTGGGAAATAGTAGCAAAAATGAACAGAAACATTTTGTTTAAAATAAAGATTTCTCTCACATTAATTTTGCTTAATTTTTATCACATAGACAATGAATACTCTTGGCCACATGGAAACAGATTTCAAAGTGTGCTAAGTATTTGACTATCTAAAAATGTATTTTTCTTGATAATATAAGTACATTTTCATATGATCTATGAATTGATCCATGAAGAGGCATTTGGTGGCCATACCATATTTATTTTGGATAAATAATATCCTATATTTCTTCTTCTGGGATAGCTTTTAAGTGGAATTAATAGGTGATCTTCTCTTTTCTTGTTAGAGAAATACATTTATTCAACATTACCATGCTGTTGCTTACTGCTGGGTGAATCTCCTGCAATTTATGGCTGTCACCATGACAAATTTGAACACCTGTTCCTGGTTAGGTTCCAGGTTAGTGATTTATCTTCAAGGCTAAGAAAAGTAATTGTGAGATGGGTGCAGGATGCTAAAATCCTCCTTGCTCTGTTCAAAAGGGTAGAAGCTGCAGTTCCACTACCCTCTCTAGTACTCTTGAGTCTTGAATGATTCCCTGTGGGTAGACATCTGACCATGTTTCTTACTCCCAAATTATACATGGACAGGGCAGACCATGTTTCTTACTCCCAAAATATACATGGACAGGGCATCGAAGTGGTGACATGGGTGAATGCCTTTATCCCCTTACCTTTCTTCTCTTCGGGGTAACTCAGCAATGCATGGAATAGATTGTTCTTCCCATCTGTCTCTGGAGCTGAATATTTCAGTGAATACAGAAGTGATTGCTGGGGGAAGCTGCTGTTAAATCAGCTTAATGCATATTCTTTTACACAGTGCCCTGTTGACTGTTATCATTACTATTCCATGCACTACTACTACTACCTGGTCTAAAAGTCACAACCTGTTGGTCCCCTCCCCTCTGGACATTTCATCTCCAAGGCAACCTGTAAAATCCTAGGTTTGCTTCCAAATAACTGCCATTCATCATCCACTTTGGTACTCCCTTCGTCAAGTATACATACAGACCCAAACTACAATGTCCAACGGCCATGCTGACTAACCTTGACTAGCTGTTAATACTTAGCTAACTCTGTGGTCCACCTGAAATTGTATTCACCCTAAAGGTCTTATTTTTGATTGTGTATGGGTCCCAGTAGATTTTAGGAAGTGGGATTTAGAGGTCCTTGACCCCAACAGTTTTTCAAGGGGTTTGTCTCTCAGATATTGACCCCTTAAGGGCCAATAGAACAGCCTAAAGAGTTTGTTTTGTGTATCAGTCAAGATTAAGAATCTCTTTTGTCCATTGGTTTGGTACAAATAACTGCATCTGACTCTTTCAGCTGCTTGTTGGGTCTTTCGGAGAGCAGTCATGGTAGGTCCCTTTTGGTGAGCACTCCATAGCCTCAGTAATAGTGTCAGGTCTTTGGACTTCTCCTTGAGCTGGATCCCACTTTGAGCCTGTCCCTGCACCCTTCTTTTCCTCAGGCTCCTGTCCATTTCCATCCCTGCAGTTACATCAAAAGACTGCCGAGTCTGGGTTCATTCAGAGATGATGCACCTAACCCTCAAGAGACTAGAGGTCCCAGGGAGTTTAGAGGTCAGGTGGAGGTGGGTGGGTGGTGGGGACATCCTCGTGAAGACAGGGGGTGGGGAGGAGGTATGGGAAGTGGATGGATGGGGGTAGGGGAAGAATAAAATTTAGGGTGTAAAAAAATCAATCAATCAATAAAAGACAAAAATAAAAGAATCTCCTTTGGTAATAAATATAACTAAACACATCTGAAGCCTCGACTCAACCTCCCAGCAAAGAAAAACTAAAACAAAACAATAAAAAATATGTAAAATACATACAAAGAAAAAATGCTGTAGCTTTTCTATTCTTCATTCCTGCTAATAATCTCTGATTTTCTTTTAAAGCACATTTTAGTAAGTACATATGTGCTTATTCATCAAGTTCCAAGTGAAACAGAAATCACAAAGAAAATAGGAGCTGTAAGGCTTCAGATTCACTTGTGGAACACTAATATCCTAAAATCAAGACTTCCTCTCTAGGAATATGGGAGCTCCTGTCCATTTTTGTTTTATCTTTCACAAGTTTATTTCAGTTATGTTATTCAGACTATTGGGTAACTTTTGTAATTTTTTTGTCATTTTGTTGTTAAAAACAGTTTCTTTAGTAAATTGTTTATTATTTTTAGTGTGTGTGTGTGTGTATGTGTGTGTGCGTGCGCGCGCGCGTTTCACAGGTATGTGGTTACGCTTAGAAGCCATTAAGACAGGTTTGACTTCCCTGGAGCTGGAGTTATGAGCAGTTGTGAGGAACTGAATGCAGAGGTTGAGCCATTTCTCTAGCCCAACCACTGTTTTTTTTTCCCTTGAATTACAATTTCTGATAAGAAACTTTACATTAAGAAAAAAAATCTACTTTGGTATATTTATTTTCTGCTAGCAGGGTTTTGATATCTTAATAGTTCCAATAATTAGGTGACATTTTTGGTTTGTGGAGGTTTATACTAAATGTCATTTCCGACTTTGGTTTTTTTGTTGTTGTTGTTACTAAAGCAGGGATAATTTTTTTTTAAATTATTGGTTATTTTGTTATTTACTTTTCAAATGTTATCCTCCTTCCTGGTTTCCTCTCCAAAACACCCCCATCCCACCCCCTTTCTTCCTCCACAAGGGTGCTTCCCCACCCACTTGCCCACTCCCACCCTAGCATCCTCCTACACTGGGCATCAAGCCTTCATAGGACCAAGGGCCTCCCCTTCTTTGATGCCAGACAAGGCCATCTTCTGCTACATATGCAGTCATGGGTCACTCCATGTGTGCTCTTTGGTTGGTGGTTTAGTCCCGGGGAGTTCTAGGGGTGGGGGTATCTAGTTAGTTGATATTGTTGTTCTTCATATGGGGTTACAAACCCCTTCAGCTCCTTCAGTCTTTCCCCTAACTCCTCCATTGGGTACTCTTGCTCAGTCTGATGGTTGGCTGAGAGCATCTGCCTCTGTATTTGTCAGGCACTGTCAGAGCCTCTCAAGGGACAGCTATACCAGGCTCCTGTCAGCAAGCTCTTATTGCTGTCCACAATAGTGTCTGGGTTTGGTGACTGTATGTGGGATGGATCCTCAGGTGGAGCAGTCAGTGGATGGCCTTTCCTTCAGTCTCTGTATCTCCTTTAAACAGGAGCAATTCTGGGTTAAAATTTTGAGAAGTGACCCTATCCTTCAACTGGGGTCCTTGCCTAACCTCTGGCTATGGTCTCTACAGGTCTCTCTCCCCTTTGTTGGGTATTTCAGCTAATGGCCTCCCCATTGGGTCCTGGGAGCCTCTTGCTTTTCTGGTGTTTAGGATTTTTAGTGGCTACCCCCAGTTCCCCAACCTTCACTGCTGCACACCTCTGTTCAATTACCTAACCCTCTGTACATCTCCCCTGTCTCCTCCCACACCTGATCCTGCCTCCTCTTTTTCCCTCTCCTCCTCCTCTCTTCCTAGGGATAAATTTTAAACAGGAAAAAGATTCAGTGATTTTCAAGTATATGAATAAGTCTTGAGTGTAAAATTCATATTTTTCCTAATTATCATCCAGATGTTCAATCAAAATATTTGATTGAATATCCAATTTCCACCAGGAGATGTCCTGGATAAGCACCCTTGATTATTATTAAATAGCAAGTTTTTTAAACATACCATTACACAGAAAAGAGGGAAAAAGATTTAATGTCAAGACAATAGAGCTAAATACTATTAAATATCTATTTATACAATCCTTGGAAACAGTTATTAAAAATAGAAAAGCAGAAATAGAACTGTCTTTCATATTTAAAAAGTTTTAAAAAACAAAGCTTTTCTAAACCTGGGGTGCCATTAGTTGATACCCCCATTCCATGTAATACTTTTAGAAACAAAATGCCAACATAATAATCCTGATTTATACACACAAAATCCAAACTACTGTGAACACTAAAAATACTTTATAAGTTGGTCATTTTCCCCTTCCTAGTATCCACACTTCCATCTCTTTGTCTTTCTTTGTTTGACCAGGAAATCCTGGAGAACACCCACATTTTGTTATCTTTTGTTTCATCCTTTAGTGTAACTTGTGTTATTTCTGATATAATCTCTTTTCAAGGTTATTTTTACTTACGTTTACTACTATCACACAAAAAGTAATATCCAGATATATTATCAATGAGTAAAAGGAACTTGTTAAAGTCCATTGTCCTGGTAGACCCACAAGGGAGTGATAAATCAGTCAGGTCGGAGCACTTCATGTATTCTTTATCAGGTTAAGGATATTTTCTTTTATATCTAATTTAATTTAATCAATAAAGGAATCATTGAATTATACATAATTCTTTACTACATAAATGAAGTTTCCTTCTTATTATTTTATTAATAGTTTGAGATTTTAAAAATGACTGGCTTAATTTACTAAGTGCTGAGCTAGGATTATAGTTCAGTGGTACAATGCTTGCCTGCTAAAATGAGGGCCTAGGTTCAATCCATAAGACACAAATACTTTGATTCTAAGATGTCTTTTTTCTATTAATTTGCTGTTGTCAAAATGATGGACCTACATCAGTCATTCTTGTCACTTTCTTTGTCCTACAGTATATTTTGAATACATCTGGACATATGAACACTTTGTAAACGCCAAGCCTCCTTCCTGAGTTGTTTAAAATAAAAACAAATATCCTCTCTACACAACTGACAAGACTCTACCATAGTCAACCTTATTACACTCCTGCCTCATCTTTCCTTTATCTAATCATCCTAGATTTATTGATATGCCTGGGCCAAATTGACCACATACTCTTCACAGAGCCTTTGTATTTGTTTGCCTTTCTGCCTGAGATTCTCTCCTCCTACATATCACCCTATATCCCTCATAATGTTGTATTTTATCAAAGGTGAAATTTAAAGGGCTGGAAATGTAGCTCAATGGTAGAGTCCTTGCATAGCATGTGCAAGACCCTGGGTTCAGCCTCAGCTCCTCACAAAAGCTGAACTATGTGTGTATATAAAAATATATATGGTTAGTATATATTGTACAGAATAACTAATTTCACTGTGATCTTTTCATATATGTATGTGATATACTTAAATCATAGTTGCACACCAGTCACCCTCTTTTATTCCCTCCCTCCCTGATTTCCTACTTCCCTAAGAATCCTCCTTCTCCATTCAGGGATTTTCTTTCTAGGTTTCACATTTGCAAGGAAACATGCAATATCTATCTCTCTGAATCTTGCTTATTTTTCTTAACATAAAGATTTTCAGTTCCACCCATTTTATTTTTTTGGCAACCAAAGACTCCCAGTTCTATCCAGTTAGTGACATGATTTCTTCTTTATGACAGAATAATTTTCCTCTCTCCCTCCCCCTGCCCCCTCTCTCTGAAACCTATGCCAGAAATAAAACTGCCTCCAGTTATCAGAGAAAATTTTGCCATGTGTGCAAAGACTATGCAGACCAAGAAAGATATTGCAGTGGGGGCAAGAAAACATGGAGGGTTGCATACGTCACACTTTGTTTTGCTAATAAGGCCAGGAAAAAAATTAGGACTTGGATTTGATAGGTCAGTAGCTTACATACTGAAGTCTCATCAAAACAGAGGCTCTTGCCTGCTGTTGTTTTGCTCTTTGAGAATTTCATTTATTGTGTTTAGATCATACTCACCTCTTCCCTCAACTCCTGCAGATTTCTCACTCCCTTCCCTACAGAACCAACTTGGTGTGGTCTTTTTTTTTTTTTTTTAATTTAGTCCAATTTGTGCTGCCCATATATTCTTGTATATGTAGCCTTCACAACCATCTGTAATGGGATCTGATTCTCTCCTCTGGTGTTTAAAGACAGCTACAGTGTACTCACATAAATGAAATAAATAAAGCTAAAAAAAAAAAGAAGGCAGAATAAAGGAACAAGTTTCCAGGGAGCAGAGGCATGGAGGACTGGGGTTACTACGTTTGATCAACATGCATAGGGGTATATGTTTTCACACTATTTGCAGCTAGGCTATCCATCAGTCAATGTCTGCAAGCTTTTCAATGAGTTATGTAGCCATCCCTCTCCCTCCCAATGGTGTAGAAGGAATAGGAAGCCCGGGAGTCTGGGTGGGACCTAGTTTGCCAAGTATATCATATGGCCGTCAGTACTGAGGTCTCTCCTTGCTTGCTTGTGTGTGTGTGTGTGTGTGTGTGTGTGTGTGTGTGTTTATAGGGACATTTTTATTTTAACATAAGGAAAAACTCTCTCCCCCACAAATTCCATTATTTGTAATAGACTTAGGGTTTGAGAGAAACAAGCTTGGTGAAGGGCTCTCCATGAGTCCGGAAAACAGGGTTGGCTTGACTGAGAAAATGAATCTGGAGAACATATACAGAAATGAAACAAACCAGTTTCTGGTATGTTAAGTAGGACTCCCAAGAAGTAAAGCCTGAGATAAGGATTCTTATGAAAGTGATTTATTGAAGGACTGCTCTAAAGCGAGCATATATGGAGGTAGCAGCCTAGGATAAGGAAGAAGCTAGGCGTAAACACAGTCTGACTTGAGTCTAGACTTAGTCTGAGACCAAGGAATTTCTGAAACATGAAAGATATGAAGGAATCGATGCATCTTGAGATAAGGAAATTAGGCTTCTCTAGACACTGAGAGAGACAGAATACATGGGTAATGTCTGTTGAGAGGAGAGGGACTTTGATTCTACAAAGTGGCCCTGAAAAAAAATTCAACTATGAATCTTTAGCAGCCAACACTCATAACAGCTAGCAAACAGCTACCCCTATCTTTTAAATGGAATCTGGAAGGTACACCAGTAGCATCTACTTTGCCTACTATAGTTAGTCAGTCTGCACTCTTGCAGTAAGAATGAGCTTTCCATCCGTGGACCTCCAACCCACTACCAAAAGATTCCATTTTAGCATTGCTATCTTTGGAGTCTTCTCATGCGTGCAGTCTGTCAGGATATGGCCAGCTTATCCACAAATAAAGGGAAAGAGGAAACAGCTTGAGCTTCACTAATCTTCTAGTTGCCTCATAAAAAGTTGCCTTCAGAGGCTAGCTTTTCTTCTTTAATGGCGAATCGAGTCGTCCCCTTCACTGTGTGAATTTTAGATGGGAACTATCCATGCGATTTAGCACCCAGTGAACCTGTCTTTTGCGTGTAATGAGATTAGGAAATGATACAGATGTTGAGGGAAATTTAGGCGTAAGATCTGTGACTCTGACACATTTAGAACAGTTTTGGAGGAGGCCCGTAGTCTTTCATCCATATACAGTTCAGGGTAAGTCAGGCCAATGGGAGGGCATAGGAGCAAAGGGTCCCAGCTACATTAATGGGCTGTGTATACACCTAAAATCCAAGTGGTAGTCCTGAATTCTTGGGAGTAAAGATGGTGCTTTAGAGAATTTAAACTTTGAGTCTTCATTCATATTGTTAACATAAAAGAAAAAACAGCATCCTTTCTTCCCGTGGTTTTTCTTGTTCACAAAGTGTTTGTTGTTAAATTCTACAAGCCAGAACACCAGGAAAAAAGGCATTGTTCCAAACTGCAAAATCACTTCAAACTTTGTTCTGTTTTTGCTGTAGGCTAGAGGAACAGAGATCTGTGTTAAGGTTGTTATTGCTGTGTTTTGGATCCAATCTCCTTTCTGGGGATTGTTACCTCTTTGAAACACTGTTGAAGTAGGGCACAACCAGCAGTCATCTCCTTGTTTCTTTTTTATCCTTTTGTCAAAAGAGGATTTTTTTTTTACTCTGGAGATATTCCTGTCTCTTGAAATACAAGTTATCTTGTTCAATTTCACAGATGAAGTCAGAAAAGTATAAATAAGATAGTCAAGTCTTTGTAGACAATGATGGATAATTTGATAAGCCTTTTATTCATTTTAAAGCATAGATCCAGTTAAAATAATTAAATGTTGAGAAATTGTACTGTAATCCAATTTATTCCCCACTCCTCTTCCATTCCAGTTTCTTTTTTTCATTAAAAATAATAAATACCTCTTAGTGTTTTGAGATAATTATATAGCATAGAACACATATAGAACACATCAGGAGAGTCTATAAAATATGTCCACAAAACAAGAGCTCCCAAGCCCCAGATATTTTTCTTCAGTAGCAGAACTTGTCACTCAACCATATTTCTACTACTCAAATTTGATGGAGTGTTGTTGATCAATTAGGAAATCTGATTTGCGATTTGCAAAGTGTCTGGTAACATACTGTCAAATTCAGGAACAACTGTCACTTGTGTTTAAGGCAAACCTCTTAATGAAGTACCCATCAGGGACCTTTAAACTTTGTTTATTCCAATGGTGGGTGATAAATGTGATTAAAATTCATAAGATGTTTAGGATGCTTTGTGCTGGGGTCCTCACTGTTTGTGGTAAGGAAAAGTCATTATTCTTGAGCACATATTCTATAGAATCAAACCCAGAATTTGTTCACAGAGGTCTACATTTATTGAAAAGTATTTATTACTTAAATTCTTAAAGCAAATATAACTTTGATATTCTAGACTTTAATTCTTCTTTACCTATCTAAATACATGCTTTTAGAAGGGAATTTTTGAAAGACCTATGAGTTTTTTTCTGAAATACAAATAACATCTTTAAGAAGAGCAGAATGCAAGTCCAGACATGCCTCTTTTTTACCTAGATCAAGGGCTTCCAAAGAATATGAGCACCCATAAAAACATCTTTCACCTATTTTTATTTGATATTTACAGTGCATCTAGAAATTACCCTTTGGCTGGCCATAGAGTGAAAATCTTACCAAGGAGGATTTGGGGAGTCCAAACCACCCTGCAGGGATATGCAGATTCCCATGTCAGATGTCTAGTAGATCAGGCCAATCTTGTGAAAAGGAATCTGTGATTTGTGTTGCCAGAAACAGCATCCAGAACTGGCCTATGCATTTTGGAACAGCCTTGTGGCTTTCTCCTGAATAGAAAGTATCAAGTTGTTAGTGATCATGGAGACAGAATGCTTCCTAGGCACTCTTCTTTTTCTTCTGATGCCATTCAAAAAGAAGAATCCAAGTTCAAAGACAGAAGGTCTTGAAATTTAAATAACTACCAACAATAGTATTCACTATATTAATTTACAGGGCAAATAACTAAAAACCCATCCACCAAACAATAACTGCAGCTTGATCAGATAAGGCCTTCTATGTCAAGATGTCTCATGAGTACTAGTTTAAATTTACCAAGTGTCAATTCAATTTCTTTTCAAAATTAACTCATTATTAAATATTTTTGATGTGTTGAGGGTCTTATCCTGTAAGTGAAACAATTACTTCTTGTATAGAAGCACTGAAAAAAAATCATTCTAAAATTTAATATTAAATCTGTAGAGCTGTTATTAATGAAACAGTTAATTATGAATGTAATTAGTAGTCTAGGATTTTGATGCTAATCATGAACTACTAAGTTTTAATTATGTGTGCAGATCCACCACACAAAATTTTATTTGGTGAATTTTAGATTATGCTTACTCCGGAATATGAGAAAGCAGACTAGAGCACTTGGTGAATGTACTGCACTCTTTTTCCTAGAGAAGCTCCAACATCTCTTGGTCCACAGTGCCTAGGTGCATTCCACATTGCCATATTTCTGACTATCCAAGTTTCTCGACTAATCTAGATCATTGGTTTCTAAAAGGTATTCTGAATGGTTATGTATTGTCAAAGAATAGCACAAAACTACTGTATAAATATATATCTCTATGTATAACAAACATATAATAATATATTACATACATTTTAGAACAGCATATTTCAATACATGCAAAGGTGAGGCAAAGGAAAAGTAATTTATACTTCTGTTGAGGCTGGTACGCCTCACTTGGAAGATCTTTGTTTCAAATAGGATAGGTACATAGAATTCTCCTGGCTTGGAAACAAGAGATACAGGAATTAGTCCACTTTAGAAAAAGCAAAGTAAGACTTGGGATGTTGGTAAATGCCTGTAATACCAGAACTTGGGATATACAGATAGGAGAAAGGCGACTTTGAAACATCTTGTATTACACAGAGGCACTCACAAAAAAGGAATAAAAAAATTAATGTGAAGGGCTGGTGACATGGCTCAGCGGTTAAGAGCACTAACTGCTCTTCTGAAGGTCCTGAGTTCAAATCTTAGCAACCACATGGTGGCTCACAACCATCTGTAATGAGATCTGATGCCCTCTTCTGGTGTATCTAAAGAAAGCTACAGTACACTTAGATATACTAAATAAATAAATAAATAAATAAATAAATAAATAAATCTTTTAAAAAAAAGAATTGTTTAAAACTAATGTGAAATTTAGAAAGTACATTATTATATCTACACATATATAATATGTATATTATTATATATACACATACTTTAAAATATATAACATTTTTGTATTACATACATATTATATATATGAATTAAAAATTTTTTTGGCGTAAGCAACTACTAAAGAAACACCACACTTTTACAGGAAAAATGAAGTCTTGAGGCTGATGGAGGAGCTAGAGAAATTACCCAAGGAGCTAAAGGGAACTGCAACCCTATAGGTGGAACAACAATATGAACTAACCAGTACCCCGGAGCTCTTGTCTCTAGCTGCATATGTATCAAAAGATGGCCTAGTCGGCCATCACTGGAAAGAGAGGCCCATTGGACTTGCAAACTTTATATGCCCCAGTACAGGGGAACCCCAGGACCAAAAAGGGGGAGTGGGTGGGTAGGGGATTGGGGGGGTGTGGGTATGGGGGACTTTTGGGATAGCATTGGAAATGTAAACGAGGAAAATACCTAATAAAAAAAAATAAAAATAGCATGTGACAAATGGTTAAAAAAAAAAAAAGAAAAGAAAACTTGCTCTGCAAGCATGAAAATCTCCATTTGAGTCCACAGCACCCATGGAAAGAGCCAGGCACAACTGTGAACTTCTGTAAGTCTGAGAGGGTGAGAGAAAATGATCCTGAGAGCAGACTAGCCAGCTTAGCCTAAACAGTAAGATTCCAGTTGAGTGAAAGACACACACACACAGAGAAAGAGAAAGGGGGAAGGAGGGAGGGAGGGAGAGAGAGAGACAGAGACACACAGAGAGAGACGACACAGAGACAGACAGAAAGAGATACACACACACACACACACACACACACACACACACACACAGAGAGAGAGAGAGAGAGAGAGAGATAGAGAGAGAGAGAGAAACAGTTTACATAAGTGAGAACATTGTTTTACTAGCTTGTGAAACTAACTATGCAACCTGGCATAATTGTTATGGTTCTATATGAAATGTCTCTCCAAAGGGTACTGTGTCTTGGTTGCCTGCTGATGATATTAGTGACTTAATGAATTCACAATTAGATGATTAATTACTTGTCACTTCACCTAAACTAATGGAAATTATATAATATGTATTACTAAAAAGGCATAATTAATAAATTAGAATTTGTTCTTCGTGGCATTTTTCAACACTTAGAAGATCAAATCTGGGACAGATGATATAGAATAATTGAAGAGTGCTTTATTAGCACATGGAAAATTTTGCGTTTAATCTCTTGCACCTGAAAAAAAAATCAGAATAAGAAACAATGCCACCTACCTCAGCTAGGTATTTAAGACAAGACACACCTTTACCTGACTACTCACTATAATACAAAATCGAAGAGAGGTTAAACATAAAAATAGACAAAAGCTATGAGTACCAAAAATTAAAATAAATATTGCAAAAAAAAAGATCATCTAACATGGGATCTTGGACAGTATCATGTGAGCCAGAAAGAGTAGCTTTGAGGCTGATGACGTTGCTATAACCCTGGCCTGAATGACTATATCCTGACACTCCTGGGTATCATTGCTGAGCAATAATAAAGCATACTCTGAAACTGAAGAAATGCCTGTACTTAAAATACTTCCCATCTGCTTCTATCAATAGACTATGAAATCATCCTATTGCTTAAACTGATAAGGCAGATCATTTGTGTATGGTTTTGAATTGGAAGGAATTTAACTTTGGAAGAAAGTAGATTTGATGAAGTAAGTATGGAGACACACACACACATACACACACACAGGTTGAAAATAAGCTTCTCTTTAAAAGTTAAACATTTAAAAGTCTGTCACACTGTATATGAATGGTAGACTGTAAGACACAGTGATCACTCTGTCAATCCAGGCATGACTACAGCATATAAACACAAACAACCCAGCCAAGTATGATAAAACAGCATAAGGTTATGTTCAAGGTCAGTGGTTCTCAACCTTCATAATGCTGAGACCATTTAATGCAGTTCCTTATGTTATGGTGACCCACAACCATAAAGTTATGTACTTGCTACTTCAAAACTAATTTGCCTACTGTTTTGGATCATGATGTAAATGTCTGATATGTAGGATATCTGATATGCAACCCCTGTAAAATGGTTGTTTTTTTACCCAAAGAGGTCACGGCCTACAGGTTGAGAACCAATGTTCTAGGCAGAAGTGAAACATTCAAAAGTAAGATGATTAGAGGGAATGGGGATTTAGGATAGTTCAGTATGGCCAAAGCAGTGACAACCAAGTGGACACAGTCAGCTACATGGAAGGCTTTGCTTCGCGTGGGTATGTTATTTGAACTGTATACACAGTACAATGGGAAGCCAACTATTGAGAAGTTTTAAGTTAGAGGTGAAACAATTCAGAATTTAGGAAGATTTGCCAAGTACATTGGCGGTCCCCATGAGCATTTGTGAACACAAAAGGCTGCTCAGATTTCAGAAGCAATATGGCTTGACCAAGGGAGGCAAAGTGGTATCCCAAAGGAATTGTCTGTTGGGAACATTTTCAAAAAGTTTTATTACATCAATTTATTTATTTAATGTGTGTGTGCATGTTCACAAGCTCACACACATGCACACACACACACACACACACACACACACACACACACACACACATAGCATATGGAGACTGGAGAACAATTTCCAGAAGTGTATTCTCTCCTTATGCCAAATGGATCAAACTCAGGCTCAGCAGCAGGAAGCACTTTCATCTGCTGAGACATCTTGCTGGCCCCAAGAAACATTTTGAGGATAAATGGAGGATTGTGTTTCACTCTCAAGTGAAGGGCACCAATAATCCACTCATTGCCCAAGCCTTCTCTTACTCATCCCTGCAACAAAGTCCTTTGGACTGAAAAGTTTGAAAGAAATGCAGAAATTAAGCACTTGCAGTTGTAAAGACTAGAGGTTCCAGATCAAGGCACTGGCAGATTTAATGCCTGATGAGGGCTCATCTTTATAAGTGGCAACTTTTGTGTCCTCTCATGGCAGAAGAGCAGGCCAGTTCCATTTTAAACAGAGAATGACTCTATTCCTGAGCCTGAAACCTTCATGGCCTAATCACTCCCTAATCACTTCCCTTAATACAATCACATTGAGGATCAGGTTCAAGCACGTGAATTGAGGGAGGGGCATTAACATGTTAGACAACAGTAGATGAGTTAAAGGGATGAGAAAGAGAAGGTCTGGGCAATGAGTGGGTTATTGGTACCCTTCACTTAAGACTGGGAACACTTAGAGGAAGGGGACAGATGAGCTTGAGCAAAACTGAGTTGTAGGAGCTGTAAAATTATCCAAATGAACTCTTTTGTGGCATACTGATCATATGGAGGGGGAGTTAGGATGAAGAGTCTGGACTGGAGATCCAGATAACAGGAAGCTGATTTCCATGTCCCAGGAATTAGCTCAGCTGGTTGGAGGAAACCAGATTTTGTAAATGGAGGGAATCAAGATGGTGCAATAGCAGAAGTCAAATATTATCACATGGTGTGGAAAAGACTTTTGTATCATTTCAAGAGCAATATGTTTCTTTCCTTTTTGTTTGTTTGCTTGATTTTCTTTTTTTTACTAGATATTCTCTTTATTTACATTTCAAATGCTATCCCAAAAGTTCCCCCCACCCTGCTCCTCTACCCACCCACTCCCACTTCTTGGCCCTGGCGTTCCCCTGTACTGGTAATAAGAACACATGCTCCACTATGTTAATAGCAGCCTTATTTATAATAGCCAGAAGCTGGAAAGAACCCAGATGTTCCTCAACAGAGAAATGGATACAGAAAATGTGGTACATTTACACAATGGAGTACTACTCAGCTATTAAAAACAATGAATTTATGAAATTCTTGGGCAAATGGATGTATCTGGAGGATATCATACTGAGTGAGGTAACCCAATCACAAAAAAGTCATTAGATATGCACTGATAAGTGGATATTAGTCCAGAAACTTAGAATACCCAAGATACAATTTAAAAAACACAAGAAAATCAAGAAGAAGGAAGGCCAGCGTGTGGATACTTCATTCCTCCTTAGAATAGGGAACAATATATCCATGAAAGGAGTTACAGAGACAAAGTTTGGAGCTAAGACGAAAGGATGGACTATCCAGAGACTACCCCACCCCGGGGATCCATCTCATAATCAGCCATCAAACCCAGACACTATTGCATATGCCAGCAAGATTTTGCTGAAGGGACCCTGATATAGCTGTCTCTTATGAACCTATACCAGTGCCTGGCAAATACAGAAGTGGATGCTCACAGTCATTTATTGGATGGAACACGGGGCCCCCAATGGAGAAGCTAGAGAAAGTACCCAAGGAGCTGAAGGGGTCTGCAACCCTATAGGTGGAACAACAATATGAACTAACCAATACCCCCAGAGCTCGTATCTCTAGCTGCATATGTAGCAGAAGATGGCCTAGTTGGCCACCAGTGGAAAGAGAGGCCCCTTGGTATTGCAAACTTATTCTTTCTTTTAAGGTAGTGTATCTCCTGGCAGTCCAGGCTTGCTTTAGATTTGTAATCCTCCTACCTCAGTCTCCCAACTCTTCCATTACAGCCAGCTGTATTTTTTATTTCCATTCTATCACACACACACACACACACACACACATACACACAGAGAGAGAGAGAGAGAGAGAGAGAGAGAGAGAGAGAGAGAGAGAGAGAGAGAGAGAGTTTTGTTTTGAGATAGGGTCTCCATACTCAAAGTTGATTTTCAACATGGCATGTAGCTGAGGACAATGTTGAATTTGTGCTGAGATTCCAGGATGCACCACCATGTCTAGGATCAGACAGTAGGTATTGTGCATGCTGGACAAGGATTCCACTCGTGGATCTACTTCCTCAGCCTCTTCTGTGCTTTCAGGATCAAGATGTGTCTGTGCTTCTGAGGGGAGCTAAGAGGTTGCTCTCCTTTTAATATCTTGTATTCTGCTTTTGAGAGTTATCTCAGTGAGGTCACTTGGGTGAGGGGGCAGGTTGACCTTAAACTACTGCTCTTAAGCGGTCCTTCTGCTTCAGCCTCTGAAACACTCGTATTTCTTAGAATGTTTAGGGTGCTTAGTAAGTTTCCTCTTTGGCATATGCACATTTCCTCCTTCTTTTAAATTATTCTATGTTGCTTGTGGAGTGCTGTCTCTCATGTGATTCATTCTCAGATCATTTAATAATGGGATTCTGTTTAACATTTTCATGACCTGCCAAACTGTTTTCCACAGTGGTGGCATTATAATTTTACACTCCCATTAGCAATTCACAAATATTTAAGGTGCACAATACCATCTCTAACATCTGGTATACTGATAACCTTTTAATTAGAACAGTCCAGGGCATAAGTATAATTTTACGGTGGTTTTGTTTTCCATCATTTTAGCACTGTGTTGTTTTCTTATTATAAGACGTTAAGAATTCTTTGTTTTTCTAATATGCAGTTAATATGATTCATGATTTTTAATATTTCTCTCCTTCTCCGTGTTTTTTTCTTCTCATTCTTTTAACACAACTGCTTAAATCACAGGACAATACTTTTAAATTTTGGCAACACAAAATCATATCAATTTTAAAGTAAATTATGACCACTGATAACTCTCATCATCAATAAAAAGACATGGACTATTAGAATGAATATAAAAACATATACCTTTCTAATCTAGAGTCAAGATTTTTTCTATTTTTTTCCATCTATGTCTCATAGATTTTATATTTTGTATTTAGATCTGTGATCTATTGTGAGTTGATTGCTTTTGTCTGGTGTGAAATGAAGATTGAGGTTTCTTCTAAATTGGCATATGGATGTTCAATTTTCTAACACCACTTTTGAAGTGTCTTACTCCCATTGAATTACTTTAATTATTTTCTAGAAAATCAATTAGCCATGTAAGTTTGTGTGCATTTTAGATTATTTTTTTTCTGTTTCTCTGATCTATAAGCCCCAGTTACACAATACTGTCCAATTTTGATTACTGTAGCTGTGTAATTAAATTTTAAAATTACATTTAGCTACCCTTAATGAGAATTTATTTGCTTCTCTTCATGACAGGACAATTGCCAAATTCAATTTTTACATGTAGGCAGCAACATGTTAGGCTCAGCGACAAGTCAACTGGGCATGACAGCGTGTGAGCTGCACCAAATTATTTCTTCCTCAAAGGACAATCAATTGCAGCTTCTCTTAAACAAGATAACTAGCGAATTATCGGTGTCCTCAGCACATCAGCACCCACATGGGCTGGCAAATGTGAGCACCAATAGCTGTTTAGTACATAGTTAACTGAATAAATTAGACAAGCAATGAATGATAATATTTTCTTGCAGCTTTTCTTCCACTCCCGAGGTTTCACAGCACCTATAAGAAAAGTGTCTTTGTTTTGGTTTGTGTTTGTTTGTTTAAACTTTCCAGGCTCTTCCCAACCATTCCCCAGGTCACACTTCTCATCTTTCATGTGCCAGCTCCATTCAGTCTTAACCTCCTAGGCCAAATCCCTGCTACCCTCCTTATTACAATTGTCTGCAACCCTGCTGTGTTCACTCAAGACGTCAGCAGCAGCTTCATGGCCTGCTTTCCCTCTTCCCTATTAATCTTGTCATCATTCTTAATGACTTCAAAACCATGTAAACAATCCATCAATGTTCTCCTTTCTGTGGTCCTACCTATATCTCACATTAGCTAACTACTCCTATTTATCATATTTTAGACTTTATCATCAATAATAGTACTGCCAAGTCCAAACTATTGATTTTTTTAAAAAAATTTCATTTTTAACTTATTTTTTTTGCACTCCACATTCCATTCCCCACACCCCATCCACCCTCCGACAGTTCCATATCGCACACTTCCTCATCACCCCACTCTGTCTCCACTTAGAAGCCCCCAACTACCACCCCACCTGACCTCTAAACTCCATGGGGCCTCCAGTCTCTTGAGGGTTAGGTGTATCATCTCTGAATAAACACAGACCTGGAAGTCCTGTACTGTATGTGTGTTGGGGACCTCATATCAGCTGGTGTATGCTGTCTGTTTGGTTGTCCAGTGTTTGAGAGATCTTGGGGGTCCAGATTAATCTAGACTTCTGGTCCTCCTGCAGGATTGCCCTTCTCCTCAGCTTCTTTCAGCCTTGAAGACCCAGCTATACCACTCTTGGGATATACCCAACAGATACCCACCATGCCCCAGGGGCACGTGTTCCACTATGTTCATAGCGGCCTTATTTGTGATAGCCAGATGTCCCATGACAGAAGAATGGGTACAGAAAATGGGGTTCATTTACACAATGGAATACTACTCATCTATTAAGAACAAGGACATCCTGAGTTTTGCAGGCCAATGGATGGAACTAGAAAATATCATCCTGTGTGAGGTAACTCAGACCTAAAAGGACACGCATGGTATGTACTCATTAAGTGGGTATTAGCCAAAAAAAAGTACAGATACCCAAGATACAGTCCACAGAACTCAAAAAGGTCAACAAGCTGAAGGTCTCAAGTGAGAACTCCTCAGTCCCATTTGGGAGAAAGAAGAAAGCAATCACAAGTGGAGAGGGAGGGAGGGAGAGAGGGACCTGGGAGCAAAAATGGACAGAGTCGGGAGGGAGTGGGGGTAGAGGGGAACCTGATATGGTATTGGGTGAGGGAAAAGGACTGTAGCCCTGAGGGCCAGCAGAAATAATGTAAACAGGCAACCTCAGGAAATAAGAGGTTGAGGGGACCCCCAGAATGCACCAGAGAACTGGGAGGTCAGAGACTCCCAGGATTCAAAGGGAGGGACCCTAGATGAAATGCCCAATAGTAGGGAGAGGGAACTTGTAGATTCCACCTCCAGCAGAAAGACAGGACATCAAGTGAGGGATGGGGTTGCCATTCTACAGTCACTGACCCATAATTGTTCCTGTCTGAAAGAATTACAGGGATGAAAATGGAGAGGACCCTGAGAAAAAGAAGGTCCAGCAACAGGCCCAAAGTGGGATCTAGCTCAAGGAGAGGTCCCAAGGTCTGACACTATTACTGAGTCTATGGAGCACTCACAAAAAGGGATATATCATGACTGTTTTCCAAAAGTCCCAACAAGCAGGTGAAAAAGTCAGATGCAGATATTTGCACCCAACCAATGGACAGAAGCAACTGATCCCTGTTGTTGAATTAGGAAAGGCCGGAAGGCTGAAACAAACTATTGATTTTTAAGAGTTATCTTTCTTGGTCATTACTTTGTACACACACACACACACACACACACACACACACACACACACATTTAGCAGACTTGATTCATTTATTTTTCTTGTATAAAAACCCTTATGTGGTAGCCACAGCTGGAGCCTGGGTCTTCTGAACAGAGACTCTGGTGTAGGTTTTCACAAGATGATCAGTAAATTCCTGATAAGGAGACTTGGTGAGGACAGTCTCTTTCCAGAGGTCGGGGGTCAGGTAGCTGTAGATCTTGGAGATGGCATCAAAGTTGGGTTTGGCAAAGTTGCTCAGGGTGGTAGTGCAGCCTCTGGCTGAAGTGTAGCAGTCTTCTATACTGGCCATCATCAGGAGTTTCTTGGACACAGGAGCAGAGACAATGCCAGTGCCTCTGGGGGCAGGGATGAGATGCACCAGCACAGAGCCATAGCTGCCTGTCACTTTGCATGGAACAGTGTGGGGCTTGCCAATCTTGTTCCCCCAGTAGCCTCTCCGCACAGGTACAATGGAAAGCTTGGCCAAGATGATGGCCCCTCGGATGGCAGTGACAACCTCCTTGGAGCACTTAACACCAAGACCAACGTGACCATTGTAGTCCCCAATAGCGACGAAAGCCTGGTCCGCTGGCCAGCCTGAGTCTGCTTTTCTGCACTGGCATGATTTTCAGAACCTCATCCTTTAGGGATGCACTCAGGAAAAAGTCAATGATCTCAGACTCCTTAATGTACAGGGAGAACAGGTAGATTTCTTCCAAGGAATTGATGTTCATGTCCTTAACCAGGAGGCCCAGCTTAGTGATGGGGATCCACTCCTTGTCTTCAGCTTTGCCCCCACGAGCCCCACGGCTTCGACCACTGCCATGGCCTCGACCACTACTACAGCCCCCTAAGACCGCTGCCGAATTCGGAATTCGTGGAAGCCGCCTTGGCCTCCTAATCCTGGGCCCCCGGGTCCTCCGGGCCCTCCCTCTGCACCAGTGTTTTCCTGCAGAAGGAGCAGCTACTTTGTATATTCTTATCCCACTGTTTCTCCAAGTCCTCCAGGAACTGTGATCAATTGAATTTACTGAGATGTTCACTCACTGTTTGTGACTCTCTTCCTGGTCTGTCTTTCTTACCATAGTGAATTTTGTGCTGCTGTAACAGAATCGTACAGACTTAATAATTTATAATGAAGTATATTTTGATCATGGATCTGGAGGCTAGGAAGGCCAAAACTGAGAGATTATATCAGGTGATTTATAACATTGCAATTCATCACAGGACAAGAAAATGTTCAGAGAAGAGATTGATTATATAGCATTAAGCCTTTTATAAACAACATTAATCCATTAATGAGAGTGAAGTTCTCATGACCTAATTAGTTGTTCACATTGTGGTGTTGGGGATTAAATTTACAGAACATGAATTCTGAGGCATAAAAATGTCATTGCATCACTATGCCTGCCTTACCTTATTTCTGTGGTCCAAATTTATAACTGGTTATTCCACATGTCTCATTAATTCCCTCTCCTTTCTTTACTCCTATCTTTACATATCTGGGGAAATAAGAGCTTCTCTTACACCTTACTCTGCACTCCCACTGCTGGTTTTGGCCTGCTAAAAGTACTTACTACTAACTAGGTGTTATTGCTGAAATTTAATTAGGCAATCTTTCTACCTTTTTCTAGTAAATTCACCTAACTTCTAAGAGGCTATATACTAAAGCCTAGAAAATTAAGTGTATAATTCTTAACAGACATTTGTATGTATTTCCATATCATATTTTATTATTTGTCTTGAGGAGGTACTATATTTGAAAAGAAAAAATGCTACTCAGAAAAGTCCCTGCTATTTCTTTCTTTAGTTTCATCCCTATACTTCTCCATACTTCTCATGTGACATTATTATTATTATTATTATTATTATTATTATTGGTATTTTATTAACTCAAGTTCATGTCAAAGAAAGGTAAATGATAGAGTTAGTTCTGATTATTCAGATCATGCTTCATACTAAAAGCAATGAAAAACATGCTGGTTAGAATATTTAAAAAACCTTTAAAATTACCAAAGGGTTGACAAAAACCCTATGAAATTGGCAAGTTGAAAATCTTAAGTCAAAGTGAAAAAATCTAATAAATAAGAAGAGCACATGAACTCTTTTTACCCTGAGGCTATTTACTAAACTATTCAGTTTAAGCTAAAATGTTCACAGGCTAATGAGGCATGAGGAACAGAAGACAAAGTACAGACACTGTCTGGTTATAATGAGCCCAATAGAGACATATTTTAATAAAGGTGCAATGCCAAAAGCATTACAGTAATTTCCTCTTCCTAGAGCAAGTTTCTTTGGTCCTGAACAGATTGGGGGTGGGGGAGGTGTTCTTAGGATATAGAAGAGATTAGTGGTATTCTTGTCAATTTCTCAACATAATTATAGAACACGTCAGAGCCCCCAAATCTTCATGTTATTATCAGCAAAGAATATGTTAAGGGAAAATATATTCCTAGAGATAAAGAAGGCCATTCAAAAAGACTGAAAAATTCAGGGGCTGGAGAGATTCCTCAGGGGTTAAGAGCATTTGCCTCTCTTGCTGCGGATCGGAGTTCTTTTCCCACACCCACATGTTGGTTCCCAGCCATCTGTAGTTTCCATTCCAGGGGATCTGGTGCTCTCTTCTGACCTCCTTGGGTTCCTGCATGCATAATGCTACACAGATATACACCACGGTACATACATATAATAAGTATTTTTAAAGGATAACAAATTTGATAGTATTATCCTAGAACTCACTAATGAATTTATACTTAATAATGTCAATAAGCATAGTCAAAATTTAAAATAAATATAAATGAAAAATAGACAAATTAATAATAAAAGTAAAAGATTTTACTCTACCTCTTAATGAATCATATAAGTAGATCAAAAAGAAAGCATAAGCTAAGTGTGGTTGGTGATAGAGTTCTGTAATCTTACCCCCTCAAGTGGCTGAAATAGGATAGTAAGTTCAAAGCCAGAAAGGACTACATTATGAGGCCCTGTTTCAAAGATGTGCTCACTTGCAATAATGGCACGTTATAGGAGCAGACAACTGCTTTCTGTTTGGATTTGAGGCCTACTCCGAGAGAGAGAATTCATATCTGGTATTGCATACCTGGTCAAAAGCCTTAGGTTGAGGAAGTTCTGGGATCTGTGGCGGAACCTCTTATTGTCATTCAATTAAATGGACATGGTATGCTTGTGAAAAATGCCTTATCCACATTTACGCTCATGTCCGTAGCTTCGTGCTGCTGTCTGGTTTCTTTGGAGAAGTTTCTTTCTGACTTGGTAGTAGTTACCAACGAGACTTATAACTGGTCAAAGTGTGGAGAGTAAGGGTTTTTTGAGTTCTCTGCCATACATAGAACATGCACATTTTCCCCTCCGAGGTTCCAGGGACATCAAGGAAGAACACATAGAAAGAATGGAAGAGCCAAAAGAATGGGTGCGTGTTGGGGAACATTATCTTCTAGGCAGGAAATGCCTGTTAAACTCCTGTAACTCTCCTGTTGAGCTGTGATTACCTGCACAGGACTAGACCAGTCACCATTTCCTATAGAGAGAAGATGGGCTCCCAAGACACTTCTTGAGGTTCTAGTTTTGCTTTCTATTAATGGTTGCTAAAGAGGGGCACACATTTTCCTCAGTGGTGTAGCCACTAGTAAGTTGCCCATGCTCACTCGTGTTCCTGTAAGTAACCCTAATTAAAGCCATTAATTCACTAAAACCACCAAAGACATGAAAGGAGACAGAGGACTAGTTAAGAAGAGGAAAGGGACCATCAGGAGCGGAATGAAAACATAAAAGGGTAATAGTAAATATGACCAAAATACATTATGTGCTCATGTGCTGGCTTGTTTTCTGTCAACTGGACACAAATCTAGACATATCTGGGAAGAGGGAACCACAGTCAAGGAACCGCCTTTGTCAGATTGCCTGTCATCAAGTCTATGGAGGCATTTCTTGATTAGCCATTGATGTGGGAGGCTCAGTTCATTATGGGTGGTACCACCCCTATACTGATAGGCCTGGGCACTATAAGAAAGCAGGCTGAGCAAGCCATGGGAAGTAAACCAGGAAGCAGCATTTTCCGTGGCCTCTGCATCAGTTACTGCCTCAGGTTCCTGCTTGAGTTTCTGCTGTGACTTTACTCAATGATGAACTATTTCAGTGTCAGCTGAAATCCACTCTTTCTTCCCAAGCTGCTTTTAGTTGTGGTGTTTTATCACAGCAATAGAAAGCAAATTAAGACAAAACTTATACAAATATCATAATCAAACACACTATTATATAAAATTAGTATATACTAATAAGAAACCAAAAGAAAAGAGACACCAACTTTACACATTGTATGGACTTTCAAAACTTGTTGCCTATTCTACATAAAATAATTATTTTGGCATCAAAGGCAGGAAGTTAGTAATAGGTGATCCCATTCAGTGATAGACATAGGTATTTTTTGTATACATTGATTCTTTTTGCAATGTTATTTCTTTGGAAAAATTCCTGGATTCATCCAGTAATTTATTCATCAAGCATATATTGAGTACTTGGTGCCTCTTAGGCACTACAGTAGGTGTCTAATTTCATAAGAAACAGAAAAGTAGACAAAACACTGTATCCTCATCAGGCTTACATGTAGTCAAGGAAGACAGTGGATAAACAGTAAACATAATAAATATGCACACAGTAAATATGGTACATGATGTTAAGAAATATGAAGTGTAAATAGAAACGTTAAAAGGGATTGGAAGGTAATGAATATAGTTGTAAATTTAAAAAGAAAGAGAAAATGGACTTTACTGACAAAATGCTATTTTGTTAACTATTTGAAAGGGGATAGGATAAAAAAAAATGAATCTAGGTAACAAGGACAGCAGACAGGGCAGTGGCTGCAGATAGTAGAAGCCTGTGATTATAGCCCCATCCTATGTCATTCAAGCCCATTATCCCTGCCTTTTGTGTGCACGCATTTTTGCCAAGTTCCTTGCACATTGCTTTCCATTGTTGTCTTAGGCCAGGTTCTCACATAGCCAAGCCTGCATGTAGCTGAGGCTAGGCTTGTACTCCCGAGTCTCCTGCTTCCACCACACCTGGCTGCTGTTGGCCTCTAAGGGCTGACATATGTTAGTCTTGTGTCCTTGCATTACTTTGGTTGCTTCCCTTGCCTTGTAGAAAGCTGGAAATACTGGGTGGCTCCCATAGGCAGTGAGTGACTAACTGATTTCAAGATATAGAAGACCAACCCCCTTGGCCAAATTCTGAGGCATGGTTTATACTTTAGAGTTCCCTTCAGAATGTTGTGAAGGCTTTTGTAGTCTCTGAAGTCTTATTGTTTGCTTAGCTTCTTCCCTCCCCTGCTCTTCCTACTTCCTTTCTAGTATCCCCTGGGAATGTTTCCTCAGTAAATCACTCACACATGAGGCCTCATTCCAGGTGTTTCTCTGAGAACAGCAGTAAGTTGTGGAGTTCTGTGTGAAACTCAAGGCCATGTCATGTTGAGATATCTAAACTATTTCTCTCCACATCCTGCTCTATACTGCATGGGAAAAAATGCACATTTTATATGAATGTAATTTGTAAAGGAAAATGTAAACATGCTCTTTTAAAATGTGAGTTTTATACAAGTTTAAAAAAACATTTAATTACCTACTTCTGGCAGGGCAACTGAAAAATAAAGAGAAACAAAACAGAAAAAAATATAAGCACTTATAATTCCTTTATGCAGAAGTACAGCTTCCTAGGAAATTTCTTCTTTTCACAGAAACATGTGAAGCTGATATGAACCTTCCTTTACAAACTTGGAAGCATAAGAGCTACACCACTCTGTGATGTTCAATATATGAAAATAAATTTGGCTTAAGGCTTCTAGCCCACTTGACCAGTGAACTATTTAATCACAGTTGATCAAGGTCAACTCTACCTCCCACCATGGTCTTTCTTATCTCATCAGAATTGAAAAGCTGGAAAACAGTAGAGTTCCATTTTTGCATCTCTGTTCTTTAGTCATTCCACAAGGCCAGGAACTGTTCTATTTCGGAGTCAGGAACATTCCCAAGATTGTTTACTGAGACTGGGAGTTTGGATCTATAGATCCTGTCCTTTTCACTATCTCATTGAGATGTTCTTTTCTGAGTTCCCGATAAGAATCTTGGGAAGTACTCATAAATTCCAAAGGCTCTGCTGCAGACTGCTTTGGGTTTTCCCAGTCTTGGGAAATCCTCCCAGCTCCTCTACTTTCCCTTGGTCTCTCAGTCACCTCTGCCCCATTCCTTTGAAGCATAATCTTCCCTAGGAACTCAGGATTTTAGTGAACAAAAGACAGGAAGGGCGGCTGTTGACAGACAACAATTATTTTCAGTCCTATAACATCAGCTTCCCTGGGATTTAAAAGTACAATGAACCTGATTATCTTTTTGGAATTGGGAGTGGAGATTTAGAGAAAAGAAAAACAGCAAAGAAAAGACAAATATATATACATATATGTATATATTTGATTTATACATATATTATATATGTGTGTGTATATATACATATACATACACACACATACACACACACATACACACACACACACACACACACACACACATATATATATGTGTGTGTGTATATATATGAATTAGAGCTGGCCACTTGGTATTAGAATTTTATCTTAAACAGTTTCTCGATATGTATCCCTTGCTATCCTGAAACTCATGGAGTCCAGGATAGCCTTGAACTCAAAGAGATCCCCATGCTGGGATTAAAAACCTGTGCCACCTTGTCCAGCCATAATCTATTTTTCTTTTTGTTTTTTGTCTTCTTTTGTGTGTGTGTGTGTGTGTGTGTGTGTGTGTGTGTACATGTTTATATATGTGTGTGTGTATTCATGTGTGTGCACGCACATGCAATATGTATGTGTAGGCCAGAGGTCTACATTTGGCAGCTTGGACTTGAGGCTTACAAATTAGGCTAGGCTAGATGACCAGCAAGCTCTGCAGATCTTCCTCTCTGAGACCTTTCCAAAGCCAGGATTACAAGTATGCACCACAGTGCCAGATTGTTACCTGGGTGTTGGAGATTGAACCTGGCTGGGTCCTCTTTTTGTGCAGCAAGTATTTAAACCAACTGAGCCATGTCGTTTTGTCATTCTGGAGCTCAGAGGAAAAATATGTTTCTCATGTACAAAGGGGAAGAGAGATAAAGAGGACAGGAAACACAGGAAAACTCAAAGAAATGAGGTGAGTAGTTACTTCAGTTGAACATAAATGTAACAGTTTCTGTCCCTTCCTCTAGCTTTATGAGAACATTCATTCACCCACATAGAAATGGCGTGAACCCACAGAGAGCAGAGAAACAAGACAGTGTTTTTGCTGTTCTCTGGAGCTTCTCTAGGTCATGTTGTCCCTGTCAGTGGTTGCACATATATAGTTCACAGTCTCCTGCCCCTTCCATTGCTAGCAGGGTAAAGTCTCAGTAGATCCTGACTCTAACCAGGTCCCTCTTAAGAAAGCACAGGCCCCTTCTTCCTTTCCCTACATTTATCCTGAAAGGAAAGGGGTCAAAGGTTCAAGCTAGACTGTGATGATGCCAAGGTCTTTACATCCCCAGCGCACTTCCTGGCACCCAAGGAGCATGCTCCTGAAGTTGGTTAATCAGTTTATATGAGCAGGGAGAAAGTAGAATTCTTCTTTGGGAAAAAGCTAAGAACTGTACTGCAGGCTCAATATTTACAGACAAGGAGGTGCTTAGTCACAGAAAGTCCCAGTGTTTGGAGAATATTTTAAAGAAAGTAATCTAGTCTTAGCAAAGATGGATAATCTGTCACTATGGAAGACCAGGTGAATAGCTTCTGGCAGCATCCTTTCCCCCCTCACCATGAGTAATTAGAGAGAAGAATGAAAATAGGGGCATTGGGTGACCTCTCTCTTCAAGTGTCCTGAGAGTTAGCTGCCCAGATCGGAATTGTTAGTGAAACCACAAAGGGGGTAATCACATTAGCAAAGTGATGTTTAGGTACTTCTGATGAATTCTCCTGAAACATTTGTCATTCCTTTCTCTAAGTTAGAAGAAATAAATCACAGCTATTTTTTTTTGAAGTAGGAAACAGGAAATATCAGATAAATCACATAATGAATAAGAGTCCTATGAAAACCAGCAGTAGTTTCTCTGCCTAGGGCTGAACTGGCAGCCAACACCCTAGGGGCTAGTTCAGAGTGTTAGGGCAATAATGTAGTTCTTAGAAGGAACACCATAAACACATAGTATTGAACATACCTTGTCACTGAGTCAACAAATATTGAACCGTTGGTCATACTTTTGTTAAACTTCTCCCACAAATCACCCATCACTGTAAACTTTAGGTGATAAAAGAGAGGACAACCTAGAAAATTTGTGTCTATGGGGAGCTGTTCTTTCCAACACATCAAAATGATGAACTCTCTGCTATTAGTGGAACAAAGAGAAGTCTTCCTATGCATGTCAAATCCATCCATCTAATTGGCCAAGCATCTTTTCATGTTGAAGGTAATTGTCTCTCTTCTGTTCCTCCTCACATTAGAGCCTTGCCTGACCTTCAAAATTTAGAAACAACTTCAGACAACTCCTGGATAGACAGCTTCTCTAAAATGAACAATTCTGAATCTTGGTGACTATCTGGGACTTCGTGAAGAAGACAGAAAGCGTGCCCCCCCCAACATATGCACACTCACCATTACCTTTTGGTATTTAATACCTATCTCAGGCTTTGATCACAGCACCATGGATCTTTGTGCAATTTAATGATTAAAAATATAAAAATATGAGCTGGGCGGTAGTGGCGCATGCCTTTAATCCCAGCACTTGGGAGGCAGAGGCAGGCAGATTTCTGAGTTCAAGGCCAGCCTGGTCTGCAGAGCGAGTTCCAGGACAGCCAGGGCTATACAGAGAAACCCTGTCTCATATATATATATATATATATATATATATATATATAACCTCATCTTAGTTTCTATATTTTTGACATTACATAGAAATTTATTTTATTAAAAATTCTAAGTGATGTTCCTTTAATATCTGACAAGGATTGTTTTATGAACTCTGTTTGTATAATTTAATGTTTACCACAAATCCATGAGGTGGGCACCACTCTTAAGGTGGTTTTGTCAAAGAAGAAATGGAACTTGAAGAGATTTTCATGGCTAATTATAACAAAGGCTCAGACTCAAATCCAGATTCTATGACTAAATAGATATGTTCTCAATCAAAAGATGTTCCAGGGTAGGTCAAAAGCTTCAGTTTTCTTAACACTTCATAAATAGCTGATGATATACTTGTAAAGATTTAAGCACTGGGGACAGGAGGATGTGGGAGAAGAAAGGTGTAGGGGATAGGTTAACCCAAACTAAGGATGTATGAAGATATTTTATGAAAACAGGTTAATAGGTAAGCTAATTAAAAGTATCATTTTAGCCGGGCATGGTGGCACATGCCTTTAATCCCAGCACTTAGGAGGCAGAGGCAGGTGGATCTCTGAGTTCGAGGCCAGCCTGGTCTACAAAGTGAGTTCCAGGATAGCCAGGGCTACACAGAGAAACCCTGTCTCAAAAAACCAAAAAAAAAAAAAAGTATCATTTTTTAAAAAAAAAAAGTATCATTTTAAGCCAAAAGAATTTGAAACAGAAGTACCCCACATGGATGAACAATGTTCCTTCCAGAAGACAATGAGTTATTAAATAAAAATTTCAGTGAAGACACAGGGTACTTCCCTATGAGTCAGGGGCGGTCTCATGGGCACCCCAAACAACACAAGTTATTGTTCTTGCTTTTAGTTGCCTACCATAGCCAAATGGTAAGGCCCTACTGCTGACTACACACATACTTTAGTTTCAGGCATAGAGAAATCAATCTTGAACTGACTAGAAAACTTGCTCCTTGCTGGTTGGCTTTCAGAATGCTGGAGGTGCTATGCGGGTCAATAAGGTAGAAAAGACAACAACAGTCTTACCTAGTATTGAACTTCAAATGAAATAATACTGACCTGACAAACAAGGCATAGCCAGTAGTGCAATAGTGGCCAAACTAAATGAGGATAATTAACCACCCTCTTGATCAGGTTTGACAAGGGAACTCATAGCCAGTTCTGTAAACATACCCAAACCTTATTGTTAGGGAGGTTATAAGCTCTAAAGGGGAACCTAATTTTACTGTTATGTTAAATAGTTATATTGTCAAACTGTCTCCTGGATCTTTATTTTTATATCTATAGGTTTATGCTGCTCCCAGTCTTGGTCAGAAAGGCTTCTTGTTGCATTGGTTAGTAGTTAACTCAGAAACCAGCAACTGTTCAAGGAGCTGAGAATAAATGACAGAAAGTTCTCAGCTGTGAATGGGACACTTAGATCAACCTCTTGTAAGGCTCAGAGAACATCACAAAGGAGGAAGCAGAAAGAACGTAAGAGTTGGAGGATAGGAAAGAGTGCTGTACACTACCGTTTTCTGGAAATGACATGGCTGTTGGATACACAAACTCACAGCAACTGTGATAACATGCATAAGTTCAAGCCAGCTGAAACTCTAGCATGGACTGTAGAAGAGCCCACGAGGCCCAGACTGGACTTGAGATATTGGTAGTTGATGATGGCTGGGGGAGGAAGAGTCATTTTGAGGGGGAGGATGTGGACACTGGCCATTGGCCATGCCCAAGTGGGTGACAACATACCCATGTACATGTGGGTGGCACCAATTTGACTCGCTGAGTGAAAGTCATACAAGTAACAGAGGAAGACATGAAGTTGGGAATGGGATGTATCGGGATGATCCCAGGGAGAACTGGAGGAGAACTTGGAGGTATACATGTCCAAGATTTACTCTAAGTATTTGAAAATGTCAAAGAATAAATAAAATATATTCTTAAATTTAAAAAGTCATAACATTTATTTATACTGTTTTTAAAGTTAATTTTTAATTTAATACATTGAATTTCCTACAATGCATTTTGATCCTATTCACACCAATCCTTCTCTCTAACTCCTTCCAAATGAATTCTCACCTTTCAACCCTCCCAACTTTATGCTTCCTCTTTTAATCTAAATCTAATAACCTATCAACTCCAATTTGTGCTGTGCATGCACTCCTGGGTGTGGAGCCATCTACTGTGGCCTGGCCTTAATGAAAACATGGAGTCATGCCCTTAAAGAAAATTGACTCTCTCATTTCCATAAGCTATCAACTATTCATAGCTCTTCAGCTGGGAGTGGGAACTACAAACTCCTCACTTCATGCTAGACTTGATAATGAGCAGAGCCTGTGAGGGCTAGGAGTTCATGAGCACACTGTCCCTGTTACAGATCCGGTGAGGTCGGACAGGGCTGTATTGAATATACAGCTGAGGGACAGTTGGACAATAAGTTCACTCAGCAGAATAATAGCTATAGATTCTTTCCCGGGCCTCTGATCTCTTTACAGTACCAGGCATACCTTTACTCACACGGAGCAGGTCTTAAATCCAACTAGATAGTAGTTAGTAACCTCCCAACAAAGCTGGTGCTTCATGGATAGGCATATCTTGCCACACTAATTATTATTTATAGTACACAGATATGTAAGATTTCGATGAGATACGCACACCTCCAGTCCCCAACTCCCATTCTTGCCAGAAGTCATCTGTATAGCACCTTTGAGTATATGAAAGCTGGCCAACAGGGAAGAAGTTTCTTGGTCAGCATCAACTTGATTTCTCCATGTCCTGTGACCAAAATGTGTGATGTCTTCATCAACAGGATTAGTAGGCGACTAATAGCAATAGTGTAATAGATGTGTTGGTTTTGAAGTATCCAGGACACCTGTGAAGAATGGGGAGGTATCCCATACCTAGTGTGTATGATAACTCCAATTAAATATATAAATATATAAATTATATGTTTAAATATAAGTGATATATAATTATATATAAAGCTTATTAAGAAATAAATTTCCATGTGACTTTTTCAAACAAAAAGTGTTAGTTACCCCTCCGCCAAGTCCCTCTTCTACCCTACTCTTCCATCCCTCTCTCCACTTGAACCTCCCTTTTTCATAATTCTTTCTCCCATATTTATATCATCTATGATAATCATGCTATTTAAAATAAGAAGAGGTTTTACATCACCATGTATTTTTCCTTTTCTCTTCTCTTTTAACATGTTCTTTTCGCTTTTGTGATGCTGAAGATTGAACCCCATGAATGTTAAACAAGTAGTCTACTGGTCATCTACACCCAAAACACGTTTTCAATTATTAGCATATTTGTAAAAGAGTTAAAGAATGAAATACAATTTTTACATCCCAGAATAGTTGATCAGTGGCATCTAATTGAAGTCCTAGAAATAAATCCACACACCTGTGGACACCTTATTTTTTTTTTTATAAAGAAGCAAGAAATACATATTAGAAGAAAGGCAACATCTTCAAGAAATGGTGCTGGTCAAACTGGATGTCTGCCTGTAAAATAATCTAAATAGATCCATACTCATCACCCCGCACAAACTCAACTACAAGTGGATCAAAGACCTCAATACAAAACCAGATGTACTGAATCTAATGGAAAAGAAAAATGGGGAATAGCCTTGAACTCACTGGCATGGGGAAAGGCTTTCTGAACGAACACTGTTAGCACAAGCACTAAGATCAACAATTGATAAATGGGATCCCATGAAACTGAAAATCTTCTGTAAGGCAAAGGACACTGTCAATAGGACAAAGCAGCAACCTATAGAATAGGATAAGATATTTTTAAAAAATAACTACACATCTGATAGAAGGTTAATATCTAAAATACATAAAGCACAAAAAACCTAAATATCAAGAAACCAAATACTGCAATTAAAAAAAAAGTGGGATACAGATCTTAACAGAAAATTCTTAATAAAGGAAACACAAGTGGCTGAGAAACAAAGAAGTGTTCAACATCCTTAACCATCAGGGAAATGCAAATCAAACCTAGTTTGAGATTTTATCACACAAATGACAGCTCATGCTGGTGAGGATGTGGAGCAAGGGGAAGAATCACACATTGCTGGTGGGAGTGCAAATCAATTTAGACACTATGAGAATCAATGTGGCAGTTCCTCAGGAAGATGGGAATTGATTGACCTCAAGATCCAGCTACATCACTCTTGAGCATAGACTCAAAGGATACTTCATCCCATCACAAAGACACTTGCTCAGCCATGTTCATAACAGCTCTATTAATAATAACCTGAAATTGGAAACAGCCTAGATGTCCCTCAACAGAAGAATGGATAAAGAAAATGTGGTACATTTACACAATAGAGTATTACTCAACTGTTAGAAACAATGACATCGTGAAATTTGTAGGCAAATAGATGCAACTAGAAAAGATCATCCTGAGTGAGGTAACCCAGACACAGAAAGATGAATATTTGTTTACATGTGGGTATTAGGTGTGAAGTCAGTGACAGACAACCAAGCTAAAATGCATAGAACCATTGAGGGTAGGTATAGAGTAAGGGACTAGAGAGAACATATAGATTGCATCAGGAAACAGAAATAGAATAGATAGCTATGCATGTATGTGGACACAAGAATGGGAGAATCAAGGAGGGAGGGCAGAGTAGGGGACAAGCGGTTGCTGGAGGGAATATATGGAGAGACAGTTAAAAAAATAAGGAATATCTGTGGGGTAATACAGAAATCTAATACAATAGAAATTTCCTAAAATATATACAATATATATCAAGGCACTCTAAGTGAAATCACCAAATAATAGAGGCAGAATCCCAACTGACCATTTCTTGTCATGCCACCAAACAAAGTTTCTGGTACCAGGATTGGGTTATACCCAATTGAGTTTTTGGCCAAAGGGGCCTCAGGGGAACCCCCAAACAAGCCAGGTGATTACCAAGACTATAGGTTACTCTCTGAAAACTGAAACTGAGGCTGAAGACACCTACACAATTCATGGAACAAGGAGATGTCACACTGGTGTCCACTCCATAGAACCTTCACCCCTCCATGCTAGCCATCTTTGGGACAGAAAGGTACTCTGCATGGTACATAAAGAGAAGGGTAAACACCAAGTCAGCCACAAAACCTTTATCTTCAAATGCTGTCCTGCCTGCAAGATGTGCTGGGATAATGGTGGCCCAAAGCTTGTGGGTGTAGCAAATAACTGATGCCACTTAAGGCCCACTCCATGCGATGGAATCCATCCCCAGCACTGCTTGCGTGAGCCAGAGCTAGAGATTAGGTAGCCCAGGGACCAAGAGTAAAACCAAATAACATGATTTCAAAAAGGAAATCTTCAGATGCTCTCAGCTGTCCTACCGATCTCTTCCCAGACCCACCTCTCCCTCCCATTTCTCGCAACTTTGTGTCCTTTAAAGACAAAACCTTTAAGACAAAGTTATTCAGTCCAAACTATTCTTGGGTGTGTGGTCTTCCACTAGAGCATAGTGAACTTACTGAGGGCTCCACTGTTAGAGAGAAAGCTGACCCTTCCTCTCCCAGAAGCTAAGAACTACCAACTACAGCTACGGTGGGACTATGTGTTCACTGCACTCTCCATGCTGGGATTTGGTCTGGGATGGCCTTGCAAGGTCTTATGAATGCTACTGCACCTGCTGCCAGTTCATATATACAGCTGCTCGACTGTGTCATGGTGCATAGTTTTTATTTTGTCATTTTTTTAAATAAAATTTTTTTGCTAATGATTTTCCCGTTTATATTCAAGGAAAATGCTAATCTTCAACACCATCTCTGTTTTGGTCTTTGTAGGATTTTGGTATCAGGATAAAAAGCTAACCTCATGAAATCAGTATTTTCTCTTCGATTGCTTTCTAGAATTCGTAGTAATTCTTCTTTGAAGATCTGGCAGAATCAATTCTGTAATTTCCTGTATAAATTAGTGTGAGTTATCCTACTTTCATTTTTAATGATTTTCACTTATGTCTCTATCACGGAAATGTCTTCTTCGATTTTTTTCCATGTCCTTAAAAAGTGTTTCCTTGTGATTTCACAGCTACTCCTAAATGTGGTATATTTTGATTAGTGGAGTTTCCGGTGTGACACTTTCTGAGGGCTCTTGACGACATTATATCTGTAATTTCATGCCCTGTGAGAGGACCTATAGGAAAAGGCAAAAATCGTTGTTCCTTTGAGAAGCCACAGGGCTCAGGTGTTCAATGAGGCCCATCTTTCTGGTTAATGGAAAAGGCTCTCTCACTTACAGTGAGCATCAGGTAGCACAGGGAAGGCAACTACTGTAAAACTCCAAAACTGCAGATAAGAAGGATCGCTGCAGCCAAGTGAACCTGAGAAAATGATGCCACAGGATGCTTCCTTCTGCCTTTCCCCTGCTCTACTCCAGTGCAAGAGCGTTTGTTTGGTTGTTTGTAGTGCATTATTGATTATTGATCCAAACTGTACTTTCCTATTGTTTTCAATTACAAGAGCAAGCCTTGATGTAAAAATTCAACAATACAGGCATTTACAGTTTAAAATTTTCACTTTCTACCTTTCCTTTCCTTATTTTCCTTTCTCTTCTTTATACTTTCTTTGGTTCTGACTTTTTGCTGAAGATTCCTGTGTTTCCATTTATTTACTTGAGTTCTCCATGCCTTTCCATAAGCATTTTAAAGAAGTAAGGCATCTGTGTTCAAAAATCCATGGTTACGTTGCATAAAATCCTGGTTACTGAATGTGCTGCCTTGAAGAACTATCAGCCCTCCCTTCCCCATTCAAAGGTCCCTGTCCAGAGTGACTCAGCTCTTCAGACGTCTTAGAGCACCTGGTGACACCAAGCCAAGTCGCACTAACTTAAACACATTACACATGTCCTCTCTAAGGTTCAGGGATCTTTGTGGAAGAGGGGCTCAAAAGATTGCTGCTGAGAACATCAAGGAAACAGTGTTCTCCAAACAAAGCCGGGCAGTTGTGCACAGCAATTGTGACTGCACGCACAAGCTCTGGTCAGGCAAAGGTCCATCATAGAGAGGGGGAAGATAGGCAAGAAATCAACCACTAGCTGGGGGTCTATCAGCATTTAATCACTGCTGGCGAGATAGTCAGGTTGTTTATTTTTTAATGACGCTTGGTAGGCAGAGAAAACTCCAGGGCAGGCCCCACTCCCAAGAGTCCTTGGGCGACGCAAATTGGATTTTAAAAATGTGTTCAAGGCACACTGATTGAGATTCTCAGAGTTAATAAAAATATTGTTTTTAAAGGGGATCTGACTAACCTTTTAGCATCTTGGCTAAACAATATATCCTCAGTACCTGTTTGTTTATAACTTGAGGTGGAATGTTACTTTGTGGATCACCACTGTGAAATGCTTCAGGCAGTGAACTTGGCTGGAAGAAACCTCGACTAACTTTGCTCCCTAGCCCAGTAGCTGGTGTTTGAGGATAGAGAGCTTTGAATGGCCAGTCACCTGCTCTAGGCATTCTTTGTTGTTACTTTACTTCCCAGTTAAAGGAGTTAGTATACTTTTGTTACACAAACATGCCTCAGGCTTTTGTGTTAGTTTCAGCTCTTCTAACAGTTAAGCACCTAATGACAGCAAACAGGAAGTGACTCAGTGGCTGGAGTCTGTAGCTGGACTTCTTGCCCTGCTCTCTGCCGGCTGTGTGATGCCAGATAACCTTAAAAAAATCAATGAAATAGATGTTGATTATGACAATTGTAGGAGAGAACATTTTGAACAGTGTTCCTCATACAGTCCCATGCAAGTATAGTCGGAATGTAGTGATTATATAGAAAGTATCTGTTGACTTAGGTAGGACAAAGGAATCTAAAGGTCATTCAGTTTGGGCGTACGTGTTTTATGAAAATGTCAGACAACTATTCACTGTACAAGAGGACTCACCGTGAACAATGAGTGAAAACAAAACAAAACAAAAAACAAAACAAACAAAGGCAAAAGAACAAAAGGTAAAGGTTTTAGAAATCATTAAATTATGTGGTGTTTCCAGGCAATATCCCATTCAGTCCTTTGTCCTCCCCTGTCTTGATCGTGTGTATGACAATAGCAGATGTAGGATTCTTTGTATTAGAACTGATGAAGTCAAGCTTAATAGAATACTTATGATAAGCCCTCTCTGAGGCAGCATGGGTTGAGAGTTGACCTTCTACTTGTAGCATGAAAGGATAATATGCTGATTTAGAAATTTGCTCACCAAATGTCTTCCTTAATTTATGTTATGTTCTAGTAGCCACCACAGCTCTTAAAGGAACAATACTTTAGCCTATCTGCTTAAATCACAACACTTTCTTCTATCTAGCATTTTCCTCATTAAACAAAGATGCCTACTGTCTGACAGGAAAGCACTCCCCATATTGCCTTAATCTTCTCTCAGTCTGGACCTGTGGATAATGTCTCTCTTAATAGCACCTTCAATTCCTTGAGTTCTTCATCATTTTAATTTACATCCTTTTGCTGCTCACTCAGACCTCAATCATGGGTTTTCTCTGGTGCGCCAGGGGAGTCCTTGCTTTCGCTGAGGCTGCTGTTGTTGCTGCCCCTGGAGAAAATTCCCCTGACAGGGTGCTCAGGGGCTTCATTTACACATTCATGAGATTGGGGCTCAGCTGGCTCTCGGTCCCACTCTGCAGCCTCTCTACTTGCCCTAGTTATCTTTCTATTGCTATGATGCTTGGGAAAGAGAGCACTCAAGGTTTCTTCCATGAAAAATTCCTCCCTCTTATGATGGCAGAGCGAAGAATTGCCTAGGCCTGATGCAAGGGTTGTACTACCTCATTAAATGCCTCCTCACTTCTATTATATTCTTGTTGCTTTCCTTGATACATGACTATTTTACCCCTTAGTCATTCCAAAGAATGTATGCATCTCAATGAGAGTTTGCAGCAAGGGGTCCTTGTTTTTGGGGTGTGTGTGTGTGTGTGTGTGTGTGTGTGTGTGTCTTTCTAAAAACACCTGAGACAGTTATTCTAAGAAGCCACTGAATAAGGTTGGGATCAGTACTGGAGTACTCATCTAGCAATGTAAGGTTTGGGGTTCAATTCCCCAGTACCCCAAAAGAAAAGATAGCAAAAAAGAAAGCCCCTCCCTTTCGCAAGAGGAGAAGGCCAAGAAAGAGAGAACATAAGGAAAGCTCAGAAGCCAGCGAAGAAATGAAAGTATGTTGTATCCAGGATGATGAGGTCCTAGACAACCATTAGAGTCCTGAGCCTTGGAACGGAGAAGCAGCAGCTGAGAGAGATAGTAGAGCTGAAAGGCACCCAAGACAGCAAAGTGCTTTGCATGGGTGCCTAAATACAATAATACCACTAAAGGGAAGGGACATAACCTGTGCAAGAATCAATTCATTTTTACTACCATGTGTAAATGGTAGGTTCAAAATAAAAATTAGGTTAGTGCTGGGCATGGTGGCGCACGCCTTTAATCCCAGCACTCGGGAGGCAGAGGCAGGCGGATTTCTGAGTTCGAGGCCAGCCAGAGCTATACAGAGAAACCCTGTCTCAAAAAAAACAAAAAAACAAAAAAACAAAAACAAAAACAAAAATTAGGTTAGTTTAATTTTAATCATATCGTATTTCTTGTCCACTAGATTTTCTTTCCTCTCGTATCCTTTCTTTTTTGGGACAGGATCCCCTTATATCAATCACCCCAGCTGATTTCACTGTTGCCACACCAGCCATCCAAGTGCCAGGGTTACAAGTATGTACTATCATACCTGATTTGCCTACTAGATTCTTAAGAGAAAAATAATGTTCACACACATAAATCTGTGAAAGGCTTATACTTCTTATATCTGTCTGTGAGCTTGCTTTTTTGGGGGGTGTGTGGATAATATAATTATTAATATAATTGGTTTTATTTTTGCTTTTTGAGACAGGATATCACTATGTTTCCCTGGCTGGTCTAGAATTTCCTATGTAAATCAGAGATCTGCCTGCCTCTGCCTCCCAGGTGCTATGATTAAAGGCATGCATAGCAATGGCTGACATTGGTAATGATACTAGTCCGTCATATGTAACAGTGACTTTTGGATGGGATTCTGTGCAAATGTTGTTTGTAGAGATTAAGAGGACAACAAGCAAATTGGTCCATTCTTATCTCCTCAAACAAAGCTCAAGTTCAATGGATCAAGAACCTCCACATATGCTGAATGTAATAAAAGAGAAAGTGGAGAAGAACCTCAAATTCTTGGGCACAGGGGAAAACTTCCTGAACAGAACACCAATGGCTTACGCTGTAAGATCAAAAATTGACAAATGGGACCTCATAAAATTGCAAAGCTTCTGTAAGGCAAAGGACACAGTCAATAAGGCAAAACGGCAACCCACAGATTGGGAAAAGATATTTACCAATCCTACATCCAATAGGAGGCCAATAGCCAAAATATACAAAGAACTCAAGAAGGTAGACTCCAGAGAACCAAATAACCCTATTAAAATGTGGAGTACAGAGCTAAATAGAGAATTCTCAATCAAGGAATTTTGAATGGCTGAGAAGCAACTAAAGAAAAGTTCAACATCCTTAGTCATCAGGGAAATGCAAATCAAAATGACCCTGAGAGTCTACCTCACACCAAACAGAATGGCTAAGATAAAAAAAAAAAAACTCAGGTGACAGCAGATATTAATGAGGATGTGGAGAAAGAGGAACACTCCTCCACTGTTGGTGGGATTGCAAGCTAGTAAAACTCCTCTGGAAATCAGTCTGGCAGTTCCTGAGAAAATTTGAAACCAAGCAATACTAGTCCTGGGCATATACCCAAAAGATGCTCCAACATATAACAAGGATACATGTTCCACTATGTTCATAGCAACCATATTTATAGTAGCCAGAAGTTGGAAAGAACCTTCAATAGAGGAATAGATACAGAAAATTTGGTATGTTTACACAATGGAGTAGTACTCAGCTATTAAAAACAATGACTTCAGAAAATTCATAGGCAAATGGATGGATCTAGAAAATATCCTGAGTGAGGTAACCCAGACACAAAAGAACACACATGGTATATACTCACTAATAAGTGGATATTAGCCCAAAAGCTCACAATGTCCATGATACAACCCACAGACCAGATGGAGCTTAGGAGGAAGGAAGACCAGGGTGTGGATGCTTCAGTCCTGCATTGAGAGGGGAACATAATGATTGTGGGAGGTGCAGGGAGAGGGGAACCTGGGAAGGAGAGAGGAGGGGGAAGAAATAAGGGTGGCAGTCTCAGGAATTGGAGGAGATGTGAGAGTGGTACAGAGGGTCAGGAAATTGAACAAAAATATGTAGCAAAGGGATGAGGAACTGGGGATAGCCACTGGAGGGTCCCATACACCAGGGAAATGAGAGGCTCCCACGACTCAACAGGGATGACTTTAGCCAAAATGAGCAGAGAAGGGGGAGATAGAACCTGTTGAGACTACCCCCAGTAGATAGGCATGGCCCCTGGTCAAGGGATGGGGCTACCCACCCATCTCAAAGTTTTTAACCCAGAAATGTTCCTGTCCAAAGGAAGAACAGGGACAAAAAATGGAACAGAGACTGAAGGAAGGACCAAATGGGGATTGCCACACCTGGGAATACATCATGTTTGCAGATACCAAACCCAACACTGTTGCTGTTGCCAAGAGGTGCTTGCTGAGACGAAACTGGTGTGGCTGTTCCTTGGGAGGTTCTCCCAGCAACTGACCAAAGCAGATGTGGATGCTTGGAGCCAACCATCAGATTGAGCTCAGGGAACCTGGTGGGGGAGCTGGAGGAAAGACTGGAGGAGCAGAGGAGAATTGCAACCCCATTGGAAGAACAACATAGGCTGGCCTGACCACCCAGTTCTCCCAGAGTCTAGGTTACCAACCATGGAGTGTACCTGGAGGAATCCATAGCTCCAGATATATATGCACAGAGGATGGCCTTGCCTGACAGCAATGGAAGGGGAGGCCCTTGTTCCAGGGGAGGTTTGATGCCCCAGAGTAGGGGGATGCTGGAGCGGTGGGGCGGGAGAGTGTGGGTGGGTGGGAGAACACCCTCATAGAGGCAAAAGAGAGGGGGGATGTGGGATAGGGGGTTGGTTGAGGGGGTAGCGGGGAAGTGAGATATCATTTGAGATGCAAATAAATGGAAATAATAATAATAATAATAATAATAATAGAGGACATCAAGTTGGCAGGAGTCTGGGCATCCCTAAGCAGCTATCTACAGTCTTTCTGCTCTTGCCTATGTAATATGAAGTTTATTATAATATTCCCTAAAATAGAAGATTCAGGTTCAAAAGTTCATAGCTATCTCACAGTATATATCTATACACCTATGACAGTTTTGTTTTTGTTTTTCCCTTGTATGACTTTGGAGCCAGTTATGAAAGAAATTCCTAATATTTTAACACAATGATTAAATAAGTATAAGCTTGCATTGTAAATTCTTATGCTTCTTAAAGAACAACGTTGTCTCTTCACTTCAGTGTAAGATTTATATGTCACATTTTCACTGTCACTACAGCTCCAGAGAAATAAGACTAATATTTCTTTCAGTCTGGTAAAAATGCAAGGACAGAGCTATCAATTGGTTATACTTGAGTAAGACCAGCTAGAATGTTCTTTTCTGGTTGCACTTTTTTATTTATTTTTTAAAGTCTCAGCTCTAGAAAGCATATTCAGAACACAATCAAACAACACTCCATTTTATAATAGGATCAACATGGCTTTCTCCTTTTTAGGTACAGAATGGTTAAAAAGGGACATTAGTTTTCTCCAGTATCCTTCACACATGAGAGCCAATGTAAAATACTAGCTATTTCCTTCTTAGACTCTTCAGAGATTCGTAGAGGAAAGTCCCGTGAGCTCTGAGCTGTGGCATGGGATCTGCTGGATGGAAAGAAACAGTCACCAAGCAGAGGGTGTGTATTTCTTTTTTTTTATTAGGTATTTTCCTCAATTACATTTCCAATGCTATACCAAAAGTCCCCCACACCGCCCCCCCCCCCACTCCCCTACCCACCCATTCCCATTTTTTTGGCCCTGGCGTTCCCCTGTACTGGGGCATATAAAGTTTGCCTGTCCAATGGGCATCTCTTTCCAGTGATGGCCGACTAGGCCATCTTTTGATACATATGCAGCTAGAGACAAGAGCTCCAGGGTACTGGTTAGTTCATAATGTTGTTCCACCTATAGGGTTGCAGATCCCTTTAGCTCCTTGGGTACTTTCTCTAGCTCCTCCATTGGGGGCCCTGTGATCCATCCAATAGTTGACTGTGAGCATCCACTTCTGTGTTTGCTAGGTGTGTATTTCTTGGGTGTTTTTTTGAAATCCTGTTTTGTTGTCATTTGCCTGTTTGTTTTCTAAAGAGAAAGAGAATGGGTGTGGAGTTAGGTGAGTGGGGGTGGTGCTCTGGGAGGACTAGGGGGAAGAAAAAGTATGATCAGAATATATTGCATAAAAAATTTGAGGGCTGGAGAGATGGTTCAGCAGTTAAGAGCACTGACTGCTCTTCCAGAGGTCCTGAGTTCAAATCCCAGCAACCACATGGTGGCTCACAATCATCCGGAATGAGATCTGATGCCCTCTTCTGGTGTGTCTGAAGACAGCTACAGTATACTTACATATAATAAATAAATAAATCTTTGGCCGGGCGTGGTGGCGCATGCCTTTAATCCCAGCACTTGGGAGGCAGAGGCAGGCAGATTTCTGAGTTTGAGGCCAGACTGGTCTAAAGAGCGAGTTCCAGGACAACCAGGGCTACACAGAGAAACCCTGTCTCGAAACTGTTAGTAATCTAAACCTTACAGTATCAAGAAATCTTTTGCAATTAGTCAAAACAAAAGTTAAAGAGAGAAATATGTATGATCACCCTTATAGATCAAAAAGAAACATTAGTACTATTTATTGACCAATTTTGACTTTTAAAAGTCTTTATACTATTGATAAATATATTTTAAATCAAGAGCCAGAGTCATGACTGGAGAAACACAGTGGATAAATTTTCATCAAATTCAGAAACAAGGCAATAGTGCTATTTAAAAGTGTTCTCAAAGCTAGTTTTTAATGCAATCAAACACAAGAACGGAATAAGAAACGTAAGTGATTTCCAAAGGTAGTGTTTAGTGCATCTAAACATGAGAAAGACATAAGAAGCTTACGTATTAGATGGCAGAAAATGAACCATCCATTTATTTATAGCTATGACTTAACACTCGGTGAGCTAGTGGGAGAAGAGGCTGTATGGTCATGGCAAGTTCAAGGCAGGGCTACATGGTCATACTTCATTTAAAAGAAAAAGACAAAGCAACAAAGCACTCACAAACACACACACAAACCAAAAAGAAGAGGAAAAAAGGAAAAGGGAGAAGAGGAGAAAAATACTAGATAACCACTAGCAGTAAGCCAATTCAATAAGCCGTTAGTTATACAATTAATTTGTGCAAAGAACAACACCACCACAAAGCTGTCCTGTGACTAAAACTCAGCTGGAGACAGGAGCAAAGAGGTTTTTGCCTTCTTATTTATTACCACCTTTCCTGGGATGCCCACTAAGGTCCTGTTGCTTGATTATTTTTAAAAGAAGTAATTTTCTTGTAGGCTAAGGAACAATAATGTGTCCTGAGGTGATGAACTGACATCAAGCTGAGGCTCAAAGTTATTTCCTTCCGTTGCAAAGCTCTCGCTTCATGCTTGCTCCTAAATTGGAATTAAGCTCTGAGGTAAGGCTCCAGTAGGACCTGCAATCCATCTCTTATGACTTTTCTTGAGGACTGTAGATGAATAAAGTAGTAAGGGCAGGGCCAGGACTGGAGCAGTGCTTAAAGAGGCAGGATAAAGATTGTAGAGGGAGAGAAGCTGTGACTGCTTCAGCATCTCAGCTGGTTCCAACCTTTTCTGTTTCATAGGTACCTGTTATAGTGTAGATTTGGGTACTTATGGATGCCCCTGGGAATAAGGACTAACAGTCTTTTTTGGCCAAGGACCATGATTATGAGACCTTTTCCAGTTCAAAATCCACCCAATAGACAGCCACACCAGGCCCATCAGCTACAAACTGGTCTCCTAGAACATTTTTATCTAAAGAATCTACAAAAGCAAAGAAGACCTTTAACATATTTAAGTCCATATTTTTTGGCAAGCAATTTGGGAAATTTATTAGGTATCAACAAGGCAGAGACTCACTTTTGAGGATGAAGTATTCTGCATTGACTTAACTCTACTGCCTTCTTCCTTCTCTTGCCTGATCTGTTTCTCATTTTCTTCCACTCTGTTTCTCTCCTCTTTAATCTTTTTTTATATAAATATGGGCCTTGAAACATTCATAAACTTGACAGAAGCAATATGGTTGATTAATTAAGATGTATTCCAAAAAAAAGGACTTTCTGGATTCCAAAGAATCCTAACAGCCTGAGACACCGAGACACCGAGACACAGAACAAGAATGACTTAAATACCCGTGCTTTCAGTGCCTTCTCCCTACAGCATTTTGCAACCCTCTCCTGTGGGTTGACTGCCCAGACGAAGCTACTTAAGAATGGGATTATTCTACCTCAACTAGCAGGGAACAAAAAGAACAACGGAAATCTATTTTGCAGTTGGCTGATCATTCAAAATCATCCCACCTTAAAATGTCAGCTAATAACATGGTAGGAGGGAGAGATTTTAAGTACTTCGACTTTATTATTAGGCTTTGCTGTAATTGTTACTCCATTTCAACAAAGTAAGCCAAAATATATTATATAAGCAGTCTTATTTGAAGGCTGCATTTCTATCACTCATATTCTAGCCAGATGCTGGATTCATAATGTCCAAAATCATAGGAACAATTAGTTCTCAAATAGTGCTTTCTCAATTGAGCATTGGCCTTTACTTCTTCTGTGGTCTCTGAAGCAGTACTAACCTTTGAATACATTTAACAATCAGTAATCTTTGGATATAATTAGCACTTCATTTGTAAGGAGATAGAAAGCTGAAAGAATAGCCTATTGGAAAGGACACAATTGGAAGAGACATAATGGTTACACATTCTAAATGGAACGAAGCTAGGTGTCCTAGCTATTCTTGTACCTGCAAGAGAGAAGCATCCAGGATAAGTTTAGTTAAAGTTTCTTAGCAGTTACAATTTTCTAGGCACTCCTGCTGCTAGTGCATTGCAATAATAATATTCATAACTCATAGCTACCATGTTAGAGAGTCCTCTTGTTATCCTAAATCTTCAAACAAAGAAAATTCACAGAATTTAAATGACTTGTAGCAGAAACAGAACTTTTCCTGTATAGTCTGATTATAAACCTCAAATGCTGGAAAGAGAGGCCCATTGGACTTGCAAACTTTATATGCCCCAGTACAGGGGAACGCCAGGGCCAAAATGTGGGAGTGGGTGGGTAGGGGAGTGGGGGGAGGGTATGGGGAACTTTTGGGATAGCATTGGAAATGTAAATGAGGAAAATACCTAATAAAAAAAGCTGTTAAAAAAACCCTCAAATGCATAGTTCTTTTGAATATTTCATCATCATGTATTCATTAACATGGGTTTCACTATGACATTTTCATGGATGTGTGTTTTGATCATATTTACCATCCATTGCGCCCCCCCACTCCCTTCCTATTGAGTACCGTACTCTTTGAAACTAATTTCTGTCCCTTCTACTTTCATGTCTTCCTTTCTGTGATCTAACAAGTTTCATTAGGGTTGCTTACAAGAGCATGGGTAAGGGGCTGTTCAAAGAAGCATGGGCAATTCTCTCCACTATTCACTATTAACTGCCTATATAGCTTCAGAGAGAAGTGGGACCTCATGAGCTCCCTTCCTCTCCATTACAGGATGTTTATGGACCTGATAATTTAGTGCAGGTCTTCTGTATGTATTCACAACTGCTACGACTTCAAGGTATAACATCTGCCATGTCTAGAGATAATGTACTACAACACTTGACTCTTTTTTCCATCCATTATATTCATTTTGATCTCTTTTGAAATGTTCTCGAAGCCTTGGAGGGGTGATACAACTATTCCATTTGTGAATGAACAGCCAGTGGTCACTTATTCTCAGCACTTTAACTAGCCATGGGTCTCCATAGTTACTTCCACACACACTGCAAAAATAAGGTTCTCTGACCAAAGCTGAGAGCGACACTAATCTTCTTGGTACAAACACAAATATTTAGAAGGAAACACATCAAGCACATCATGTCTACGTCGCAAAACAGTATCAGTATCTTCCCCCTGTCTCCCTAGGGCCTATGACCTCCCAAGCTTTGGGCTTTCATCCTGTGATACAGTACCAGAAGTGAATTCTCTCCTATGTATGTTGGGGTGGTGGTGGTCTTAAATCCAACCAGAAAGAGGTTGTTCACCCCCATAACATATTTGTCACTATTGCACTAGTGGGTACAGCTGGTGATACAAGGTCCACAGCTGAGTAAGACTATTGTTGATAATTGCTCCCTGTCAGCTTGTTCAGTACCTTCCAACACTGTGAGGGTTAGCCTGCAGGAAAGATGCTTTCTTCTCAATTCTGTTTAGATTTTTTTATGTCCTGCTACCAGAGTGCATAGTATCTTCAGCAATAGGGTTTTGTAATCCCGGTCTGACAAGTAACCAAGAGCTGCAATTGTTTTGGGAGCTCCAGGATCCTGACTAAAGAGCTTGCATGGTAGTAGCCTACCTCTAGCATCAGGATTTTCATTTCGCAACCTATGCATCATTTAGTGAGTAGCTTTAGTCACCCTCTGTCTTAGTCAGGGTTTCTATTCCTGCACAAACATCATGACCAAGAAGCAAGTTGGGAAGGGAAGAGTTTATTCAGCTTACACTTCCATACTGCTGTTCATCACCAAGGGAAGTCAGGACTGGAACTCAAGCAGGTCAGAAAGCAGGAGCTGATGCAGAAGCCATGGAGGGTTGTTCTTTACTGGCTTACTTCCCCTGGCTTGCTCAGCCTGCTCTCTTATAGAACCAAGACTACCAGCCCAGAGATGGTACCACCCACAAGGGGCCTTTCCCCCTTGATCACTAATTGAGAAAATGCCTTACAGTTGGATCTCATGAAGGCATTTCCCCAACTGAAGCTCCTTTCTCTGTGATAACTCCAGCTGTGTCAAGTTGACACAAAACCAGCCAGAACATCCTCATAGTGTTCAAACTCATAACACTTAGGCAATTATTACAAACAATATAAAGTCAACGATGTTCTTGGATACCAATAAAAGCAGTAATGAAAAAAAAAACATACCAGATCACAGTGCAATGTGTGTCTAGAGACACAGAGCTAAACTCATTCCTTGCAAGAACTTATTACATCATCTTATAACAAACATTTTAAAGGAGAGAAACACACAAAATTTGGAACTTAAATTTTCTGAAAGCTAAACAAATATTGGATAATGTCTTAATCCATTTGGGCTTCTATACTAAAGTACTTTGATGAGTAATTAAAACCAGAAATTAGTTGCTCATGGAAGTGAAGGCTGGAAGTCTAAGGTACTGGCACATTCACTGCATGGGCTCACTTTCATAGATGGTACCTTCTGTGTCCTTACATTTCAGAAGGGCAGGCAAGCTTCCTTGGGCCTCTTTAACAAAGCCACTAATTCCACAATCATGACCAAGAGAAAGAATCTGACTTGGGCAGTGAATGGATTATTGGTGTCCTTCCTATAAATGAAAGTTCTTGGAGGAAGAAGAAGAGGAGGAAGAGTTTAAGTTAAGCAAAGCTGAGCTGTCAGGACTGGAATGTCCCGATAGAATTCCACTGTGATTGTTGATCTTTTGGATCTGGAATTAGACTGTGAGGTATGTGCTTTAAAATTCAGATATGGATGTCAGCTTTCAAGCCTTCAGGGATGGATCAGCTAGCTGGGAAATGACCAGACCTTGCAAATGGAAGGGAGACGTGGAGGCAATCAAGATTCTCAGATAATAGAGGCCAAATGTTTATCACATGGTGTGGAAAAAGGAAGACTTTTGTGCTCAGTGTGTGTCTGTGTTGTTGGGAGACAGCGGGGTTGGTGGTGAAGGGAGCTAGGAGTCTGTTATCCTGTTATTTTGTATTTGTTAGGTCTGAAAGAGCTGTTAGTATTCCTGAATTTTAGAGGGTCTACTTATCTTTCTGTCTCTTCTAAGCTGTTTATCCAGTTCTATTGGCCAGAGCCCATCAGTAGAGGCTCCCTAGGCATGCACACTAAGAGTCAGCATACCCTAGAAATGAAGAGCGTGGGTTGATTTCAGAGGCCTAATGATTGTCATGGTTACCTAGTCATTAACATGGCCAACAAGTGCGGCTTGAGATGCATTACTGTGCCTGAGTCTTGGGAATACTTTTTCTATCGGCATTTTTTATAGATGCAATTTATTTTTTGCAAGGTGCTGTAGCTTGTCTTATTCTCTTCAGCATTAGATATATGCCTTTTAATTATAAGAAGAAGCTTTGCGGATAGCATGTAATAAAATGAATTACAGGAACAAATTTTCAGATGAAGTACTTTCCACAGTAATGTAATAGTGACATTATCAAGGACTCAAGGTCCTGGTAGTACCACCTGACTTTTGTTCTCATGCTTCGTTTTACTGACTACCACTGCTCTTTGTGATAGTACAAGACCTTAATATTCCAATATCCAAACACAATGCAGACATCCCATTCCCGTGCTTGTCTTAAAGACAAGAGAAAATCATCTTAATCCCACAGGACGTGGACGAGAATGTTTTCCCAACCAAGTCCGTTAGACAATGCACTGTAAATTACAGAAATGGGACTGACACTTCTGCCTAATGTAGACAAGGGCAGTTCTTCTCCTTTTGGTTGTTACAGGTCTATTATCCTCTATGCCATGATTTAACTAGCTGACTGAAAAATTGACTGTTTATACACAAGGAAGTATTTAGGCTAATACTGTAAGCAAAGCACTCACTACATGCCTGACAGAACTAGGTGCTTTTCATTGTTTTAGTTTTGTTTCCTGTCAATTAACTGAGCAATGTTTTTATTTTTCCCCCTTGGTGTCTACACATAGTTGAAGAAAAATTTAAATGGCTATGTACACACTCATTCATTGCTCATTTAGAAAATATCTTTTATTTCTGTGTTTTTCCTTGAGCTATGATAGGTATATATCAAGAAACATTTACAAATTTGCTTGGAACATTTACTTGGAATCCATAGTGAGAATGACAGCTTGAATATCATAGAATAGGCATGCAGGGATGGGAGATGAGAGGGAGTAGGAAAGAAGTCAGGAGTAGTTACTGCTCTAACTTGCAGACAGAACTTTCCAGAAATGTCTGTGGCACAGAAATCACACTGGCACCAGTTGATATGTACAGAACTTTCCCCATTCAAGTCAGCTAGGTCTCTTGTCAGCAAGTCAATTTTTTTGTTTTTGTTTTTGTGTTTGTTTGTTTGTTTGCTTCTTCCTAAATTCTTCTCATCAGTCTATTTCTAAAACAAAAGCAAGTTGTGTTGGAAACAACTGCCAAAGTTTGCCCAGTGCGGGCAGGGCACTGTCTCAATTATATGGAACCTTCTATTCTCACCTAAAGGGAAGCTCTGTTGATGGTTTAATATTTTATTTGCTTGTTTATTTTTTCTTTGTTATTCTTGATTGTTGAAAAAATGATATATGAGTAAGAAAAATATGAAGATAGAAATTAGAATTCTACAGCTATAGAGTATATTTTGAAGACAAGGTCTTACACTGGACACCAGGCTGTCCTTGAATTTGTTACAGTCCTCCTGTCTCATGCTTGTAAGTGCTGGGTTACTGGTGTGAGGCACCATGCCAGGTCAAAGTCTTTGTGAAACTCAAGTATTGTAGAATTTATAACTTTAAAGAAAATGTCTTGAATTCCACTTATTTGTCAAGCCAGCAGAATTATTTTCCCTTTCTAGCTTATAGAGTGTATATTTGGAGAATTGTGTCTATAGACACACTGTACACTCTTTAAAATTGACTAAGTTTGCTGGGAGCTTGTGTCTCTTAGAAAAGTGAGAGAAACGACACTCATGAAGCCTCAGCAATATTTCTTCCTAAACAAGACCTGAACAAGGATAACACCAAGAAACTTGCAAATATGGAAGGGGGGGGAATCATGGGGGTTCAACTGTAGACAAAGACCTACAGGTAGCCAAGGAAGGTTGTAGTACAAACAACTTTCCCCAGGGAAGAGCATTCCAATTGGTTATCCAATACCAAATGATCAGCCCTGAAATCATAGACATACAAGGAACATTATATGGACTAAACAGGTTTCATTTATATATTTAGGAGTAGTTGTGTGCTGTATGAGTGTGTGTGTGTGTGTGTGTGTGTATGTGTGTAAAACAGAAACTAAAGAAACAGAGGCCATGAATTTGAGAGAGAGCAAGTAGAGGTACATGGGAAAAGTTGCAGGAAGGAAACTGCAAATTACATTTTAATTTCAAAATAATTTTAAAGTTACCACACAAAAACATATTACTTAGCATATGTTTTCTTAGTTCTAGCCTATGCTTATGATATTTGAATACCACTATTTTATTCAGAAATGTATTATGAATGTGAATCAAAAAATATATCACCTCATTTTATGAATCATTCAATATTTAATAAGATGTCCAAATTTTTAAATGTTAACCATTTTTTCTGGTTATAAGTTATACATTATTTTTGTTAATATTCAACTTACACAAAATTATTTAAATTGGAAAGTAATAGTTTCACGTTCCCCTGTGTTCTGGGAAGAAAGTTAATGCTGTCTGTTCTTCCATGTTTTTTTTTTTTTGTTACAAAATATGGGATCACATTCGGTATATTATTCAACAACTTATATTGAGCAATAAAGCAACAAGGTATAACTGCTGATGTCTAGAGTTCTAGATCTTGTTTGTCAGAGGCAAATGTATCATATGTATCATCACACATTTTAGGCCAGCATGGTCGAGATGCAGGCCAACCAGGGCTATATGGTAATGCTCTGTTTAAAAACCAAATGATACCCAACTTAACTAACCAACCAACAAAACATCAACAGAGAAGCCTAACACTGATAGTTTTACATGGTAGTACACATAGATCTATCTAATTTCCTTTAAAGTAATTGGAGAATTATATTGAATGAATGCAATTCATTTTTGGTGTGGAAGATTGATCCTAGAAATGCATTTATACCAGTTATACTGTCTAGTTTTATGTCAACTTGAAACAAGCTAGAGTCATTTGAGAAGAAACTGCAATTGAGAAAATGATCCCACTAGATTGGTTGGTGGGCAAGCCCATGGTATATTCTCTTGACTGATGATTGATGTGAGATGGCCCAGACCATGGGAGTTGGTGCTACCCATGGGCAGGTAGCTCAGTATGGTATAAGGAATCAGCCTGAGAAAGCCATGGGGTGGGGGGCAAGCTGGTAAGCAGCACCCCTTTGTGGCCCCTGCATCAGTTTCTGCCTCCAGGTTACTTCTCTGAGTTCCTACCCTCATGTCCCTCAGTGATGGAGTATGACGTGAGAGCTGTAAGCTAGAATGAACCTCCCTGAATTGTTTATGGTCATGGTGTTTTTTTCACAGTAGTAGGAACCCTGACTAAGATCCCAAGCAAAAATTATGTTTCTGAATGTGATGGTTTGAAGGAAAATGGTCCCATAGGCTCATAGGGAGTGGCATTATTAGGAGGTGTGGCTTTGTTGGAATAGTTGTGGCCTTGTTGGAGAAGTGTGTCACTGTGGGTGGGCTTCGAGATTTCAGAAGCTCAAGTGTCTCTTTCTCTTTTCCTGATGCTTTATAGTTCAGATATAGAACTCTCAGCTACTTCTCTAGCCCCCAGGTCTATGTTCATGTTACCATGCTTCCTGCCATGACGTTAATGGACTAAATCTCAGAATTGCTAAATATTTTCCTTGCTGTGGTCATGGTGTCTCTTCACAGAAATAAAACCCTAAATAAGACACTGACTATACCTTATAAAAGTATACTTTTTCATGTAACCAAGTGGCAATGAATACATCTTAGGCTCTTCTAAAATAGTTTACTTATAGAAACCTTAAAATGAACATTTAAATATATTAATTTAGCTGTGTATTTTATTTCAACACATATGTTTAGCCATCATTTTTGTATTATAGATTTGTAGCTGTGATACATATTACCGAATTTGCCTTGAAGTGAAGGCATGTGTGACCACCCAGAGGGTGTAGGAGAATGATAGGTGTTCCACTCCCTTTGAGTCACTATATATCATCAACATCTTTAAAAAATTTTTGAGCTTCAATAATGTAGAACCTATTTTGTTCTGAACCTTTGGAATTCTCAGAGTGTTTTAAGTATCTCTTGTACATTGTCTAGATTGCATATGGCTGACGTCTTCTCTGTGGCTCAAGGATGAGGCTTGGTTACTAGAAAGACCAGAGCTAGAACATTAAGCCACATTTTCCAACGGGAAGAACAGGGGAGGAGATGAAATTTGAATTGATAACAAGGGTCTATTTGTAATCAATTATAAATATTAAGTGAATCCATTATTAAAAACAATGACAGGCTTTAGTGAGCTTTCCAATAGCTGATCAAATGGAGTGTTCCCAGATGGTGGATCAGCTGGGGAGGGCAAGGAAGCCCTAGACTCTTCATAGTCTTATGAATCTCTTCTGTGTTAGGCAGACTTTTGTTACTGAAAAATGCTCAAATAACCCAATTTAATGGAGGGAACGTTTATTTTGGCTCATTCCTTCAGAGGTTTCAGCTTATCATGTTAGAGAGAGCATGGCAGGGAAAAGCTCACATCATGGTGACCAGAGAAGGGAGGGAGGCAAGAGAGGAGGGGAGAGAGGAAAGGAGACAGATGGAGAGAAGGGAGGATGGAGAGAGATGTAGATGACTGGGGTTTTGTCGTGTGTGCAACTTCCTAGAATTTTCCTTTTAACTTTTATGGTGGCTTTGTTGTTTGTAACGTGTAGTGATCAGTCTTTCCCTAAATTCAAGTCCATGTCAAAATATGGAAGTTATGGATTTAAACAGATGGTTTTAGGTTTACACACATGCACACACAATCGCACATGCACTTGCACACTCATATGCATGCACCCACATCCTGTACTATTTTCTTAAGATTAATTTGTAAGTAGAATTACTATGATCAATTTCTAAGTAAGTTCTCACTAATTCTGGGTTGAAAGCATGCATGTATTTTAAAACCAAACATCTTATTTTTATGCCCCAAGCTTCCAGACTCCTCTGTGTTTCAGGCCTGATATAAAACAGCCTATTTTACACCTTAACATCATCTTAAACTCAAGATGTTTTCAAACCAAATTCATCATCTCTGCCTTCTCCTATCCTTCAACCTGTCCCCACCTTCCTTATCTCAGCGAAGAGCTGCCAGTGTCATCTACTTTTATAAGCCAGAAATTATGGCTCCTATCTCACAGTCCCCTTCATATCCAGCTTATCCCAAGACTCACTGATTCTATCTCATGGACCCACTTGTTCCTCTCAGCCTTCATTACTATCACATTAGTGTGATAGTAATGAAGTAATCACTGTAAAGGCCTCCTCACTGTTTTTTTTTTTCTTAAACAGTCTGATTTGCTTTTAAAAAGGTAGTTGCTATTTATTATGTCAGCATACAGAATGTCACTTAAATTATATTACTATCCATATTTTCACACAGAAGGTCAATTTCACACATTTTTAGAATTTAGGCTTGCTTTGCTTTTTGATTCACAGAAGGTCAATATTTTACTTAATCTTTGCCCCCTTTAACCTTCTTACTTTTTACATTACTGCTTTCATATTTTTTTAAAAAATTAATTAAATAGGGGAAGTTGGCTAAAGAAATAGCTCAGCAATCAGGACCAGGATCTGTTCACAGAGCCCACATGGTGACTCATAATCATCTTTAACTCCAGTTCTGGGGCTTTTGATGCCTCTTCTGATCTCTCATGTTACCAGGCATACACATATTGCATATACATACATTTAGGCATAACATTCATACAGGTGAAATAAAATGAACCGGAAACTATTTTTTATTAGCATGCAAAGAAATGGCTTTCATTGTGATGTTGTAATGTATATATCAAATTACATTTTGTTCTTACTCTCCTCTAACCGCTGATGCTCTCATGTCTGGTTTTCCCCTCTTGCTGGTTCCTTTTAATCCCCAAGTAGTTCTCCCTATATTTTCATATTCCATGAGACCTCCCCTTTAGACCTGTTATAATCCTCTTTCCAATTTCATGTCCTAGTCATGTGTTTGTGTGTATGTGTGTATTTGATAGCACCTAATGTTTCTTCTGTTTTATTATTACTTTGACTTTTAAAGAAAGTTATTAAAGTGACCAAATTAGACTTTCTCACTCGTCTCAAAATTATGACCTTGTCTACCTACCCATCCTATTTAGCGATAAACTCTTCATCTTTGGTTTGGATCCATCTCTCCTACCTTCTCTATGACCTTATTCCATAGATTATCTTTTTCCCCCTGTAGTTTCAACTCTATTCCAGCTCTTTTCATATTGGATTTTAATATGAATAACATGCTTTCATTAATATGAATAATTTGCTCTCATTAAAAAGTCAAAACACCAATGAAATAAACAAGCTCTCGTTTTACCCTACACCCTCCTCCAGCTGTTGTCCTGTTCCTTGCCCACTCTTTCCAGACACACCACTAACAAGACTTGCATATAATCTCTAATTCCACTTGCTCGCCTGCCCTTCATGGCCATCTGCTTTGTATCACCAGCTGCCCTACAAAATTACTAACACCAAGGTCGTAAATGACCTAATTGTTACTGGATCAAATAGTAATGCCTTATCTTTGTACTTAAGTGATTTCTTCCTAGCATTTAGTTACCTTTTAACTCTCTAAGTATCTTTGTTTATGGAAGAGAAATTTAAATATATTAACTTAAAATCTAAATAATATTGATTGTTCATTTCACCTCTCAGGGAAAAAGACATGATGTAAGGAAAGTCTTTTTTTTTCCAGAAAAGTAAATAGATCCAACTCTTTGCACTGTAAATGTTAAACAAATTCACTTACACTTTAATGACGTTTATAAATTAAACCCATTAAGCAATCATTCATTTGCATTTATTTCAGCATGTCTAAGGATGTGTTCCAGCATATGACTGACTCATTTTACTTTGTCAAATTTTAAGTATGTCTGTAGAAATAGGCACATTATATTTATTTATTTATTCTGCATGGAAGAAACACATGCAGGTCAGAGGACAACACGCAGGAGGTGGCTATCTCCTTCTACTGTGTGAATTCTAGGGGATCAAACTCAAGTCTTTAGGCTGGGCAACAGACACCTTCATCCACTAAGTCATGGTGCCAACCCTGAAAATGCTTTTGTAAAAGGCGAAGAGTGAGTACACGGGGAGCAAAATACCTTGCTTATTAATCAAGTATGAAATCTATCTAAAATTAAAACACTTTAAAACAATATGCATACTTTAGAAACTCACAGTATTTCTGGATTAGTTACTTTTCTGTTGTTGCTATGATAAAATATCATGATTAGAATTAACTTACAGAAGGAAGAGTTTATTCTGATTTCCAGTACTAGTTTCCATTATGGCAGGGAAGCCTGGCAAGAGGCAGCAGGCATCACAGTATAGTAGGAGAATGAGAGAATACATGCTCAACTGCAGGCATACAGGAGAGAGAGAGAGAGAATCCAAAACTATAGCAAGGTTATGAACTCTCAAAGCCTGTCTTCAGCCAAGTTGTACCCCCTAAACCTCGACAAACAATGCTGGGGCCAAGGATTTAAATGTCCCAGCCTACAGGGAACATTTTTCATTTAAACCATCACAACAGAGATGGAATATCTCCATAATTCCAGCTCCAAAACAGCAGACTTGTTAATATATGTGTTCATTTTTTCTGCTTTTTCCTATAGCAAAACTAATATACAGTATGCTATTTTTAGAGGAAAAATGAATTATTCACAGTGTATTTTTCTCTAGTGTATTAGTTTGTATTCGTTAGTCTATATAGTTCTTCATTTCTCTTAAATGCTTTTCCATAGCAAAAGTTTACTACAATTTGAGGAGTTATCCTGTAATACTGTTTATAAAAGTTTGCTACTAAAAAATGTCATAGTAATCATTAATGTACCTTGTGTGAGCATCTTGGAAACAGATTCATAGAGATAGAATTAAAATATATTAATGTGGGCTGGGGAGATAGCTCAGTGGTTAAGACCACTGTCTGCTCTTGCAAAGGTCCTGAGTTCAATTCCCAGCAACCACATGTTGACTCATAATCATCCATACTGTGATCTGGTGCCCTCCTCTGGCATGCAGGTATACATGCAGATAAAGCACTCACACATAAAATAAATAAAAAGTAAATAACTCTTAAAACATGTTAATGCTACAAAACAGTAATTTTAAGTTCTGTAGAAATATGTGATTATAAATCTCAAGCATTCTCTCATTCAAGGTTACTCAAATTTATCTTTAGTGTGTGGATGCAATGCTATTGTGACGTCATTTTATATCCATTAGCTCATAAAACCCAGGACAAATCTGAGGGTGGTTAATGCCTATTATATTTATTTTTATATATGAAGAAACTAAATCTTTGAGAATTGTTACTTTTCTATTGCTGAGATAAAATGCCATGACAAAGGCAGCCTATGGTAGGAGTCTGATGATGGTAGAGCTGAGGCATGGGGCTAAAGCTGGAATCTGAAAGCTTACATCTTGAAACACAAACAGGAAAGAAAAAGCAAACTGGGAATAGATGTCTTCCTATGGCAAGGGCACACTACCTGAGAATCCCCAGACAGTACAACCAACTGATGTGGGACTTTCTCATTCAATCCACCACAGAGGAAATGGAAATGGAAAGACATATTTATGACTACATGGTATTAGAGTTAGCATTTTAATCAGAGTGCTATGCTAGAATTACTAATTATATATACATATATATGATTTGTTTATTTTATACATGTAACTGTCTTGTCTGCATATGTGTATGTGTACCCCATGAATTCTTGGTGCCTACAGAGATCAGAAGAGGGGTTAAGGATGGTTGTGAGCCGCCATATGAGTCTGGGAAGCGAATCCAGGTCCTCCTCCACAGCAACATCCTTTTAAAATGTATATCTTACTTTCCACACTTAACTTAGAAGTTCAATAGTAGCATACAAAACTACCTGTTTTGTTCCCATCTATATATTTTCAGTGCTCTGTACATGGCATGCATGGAGTAAATACTTTTTTTTATTTACCAATAGCTAAATATAGCCAGAATAATGGTAAAAATAAGGAACTGGGAAGGTGGCTCATCAGTTAAGAACACTTCCTGCTCTAGCATATGACACAAGTTTAGCTCCTAGCTCACAACCATTTGTAATTCCAGTTCCAGGGGCATTCAATGCTATTATCTGGATTCCACTGGCAACCACACTCACATGTGCACAATGACCAAACACACATAATTTAAAAAATAAAAATAAAAAAAGACATAGCTATTCTTTACTGAGTTAAGCTATCTGGATACTGTTATCACAGAAGTCCATTTGTCTATTAGATCATTGTTGTGGATGGCCCTGGTGCTGTTGTATTTTGATGTTAGTTCTGCTTTCCCAGGAGGGGTTGTCTGGACCTAGGAATGAGTCACATACTCAGGTGACTTCTTGTGAACCTTCCCCTAATGAATAAAGGAATTAATCACTGGGCGAGTAGGTGGGACTTCCAGGTTGGATGGAGGAAGAGAGGAAGCAGGAGAGAGTTAGGGATTTTTGGACAGGGGTAGCATGGGGACAAGATGTAGCTACAAGTGTCCCCCAGCTTATGGCAAATCCTGGAGGATTGGCCACTGGAGGGTTTAGATTTAATATGGCTTACAAGATTAGGATTCTAGTTGTTGCATGCAGCAATTGAGTTACCATTGTTTCTGAACTAAGTTTTTGTGGTGTTTTCCTTTATACATCAGCTCCTCTGCATTCAAGAGAGAAAAGTACAGCAGCAAAGTATGGGTTTGCCAGATGTGCACCACAAAGGCTGTGGGAGTTTTGCACAGCCCTGAGCGGTGCACCACAGGGCTGGTGTAGTAGTGGCCTGCCAGTGGGAACTTAGCAAGATGGGTGGAGAGATTTTGGAGCTTCAGGTCAGAGAGTCTGTTGAGACAAGAACACCTGGCTGGATCCACTTGGCCTGCCGTTGCCAAATGTAGCACAGGGAACTTGCCGATCTTTTAAAATATTTTCTGTGTTTTGCAAATTGTATCTTGGATATTCTACGTTTCTCGGTTAATATCCGCTTATCAGTGAGTGCATTGGTCTTGCGAAGATCATATGCCCCAGGACAGGGGAATGCCAGGGCCAGGAAGTGGGAGTGGGTGGGTTGGGGAGCAGGGCGGGGGGGTGGGTGGGAGGGTATAGGGGACTTTCGGGATAGCATTTGAAATGTAAAGGAAGAAACTATCTAATAAAAAAAGACATCAAAATATTTTCTGCAACAAATCATGTTTTTTTCTAGAGTGCTGTGATTATTTCTGAGAAAATTTATGCCTCCAAACCATAACTCATTCCTTTACCACATTAGTGAGGCTCATTCTGTAACGTATTAAATTGCTACGTGTTTACTGCATACTTTCCAATTGGTATCTAGGCTACAAAAAAAGCATATGGTATTCCTTTTCATTTCAGTTCTGTATCTCTAGCATCAAAAAGCATGCCCATCATATAATAAGTGAAAAGCTTAATAATCATCTTTCTATATAAATTTTTGAATTTGAAATTATGCCATTAGTGCCAAGAAACTTAGATCCGTGCTCCATATTAAAAGGAGGGACTCCAGTCTTCAAATAGGTACAGGGCCTTAGAGTAGACGGAAGCTAAGTAGTGTTTGTCGAGTTCCAAATATGCATGGGACACCTAAATTCAATCTCCTATTTGTATCACAATGCTTGAAACAGGTATTTTTATTTCCATTATGTTGACTAAGATACTATGCTTATAAAAGTTGAATATAACAGCTAGATAGCCCAGCCAGGGGAACACTGAACAGCCAATTAGTGTCCACCATGATTCCAAATCTTAGTGACTGCCAGAAAGTCAGGACAGTCCTCAGCACTTCTCACTCTTCTCACAAAAATGAGCCTAGTTTCACTTTAAACATTCAAAAATGATGTTTTAATTTATTGGGAAGGACACTCCTGCGCTGCAGCGTATGTGTAGAGATCACAGAACAAAGGACAGGAGTCAGTTCTCACTTTCCACCATGTGGGTCTCAAGGACTGAATTCGGGTCATCAGGCTTGGCATTAAGAGCCTTTAACCACTGCACCATCTTACCAGTATCTGGTTTCACTTTCAGTAATGATCATTGAAGTACTACAAAGTCTATGAATAACTATATATCCTAACATTGCTGCTAAATGCATGCCAATGTATCATTAAATGTTTTTCAATGATTTTTCTTTGTAGTATGAAAAAAAAAGGTTTCAGTTTTGCTTAAACTACCATTGAAAGCACATGAAAAACAGCAATAAAAGATTTCTGTCTTGGCCACTTTGGAAATCAATGTGAAGATTTCTCCAAAGAATGGAAAATAAGCTTTCCTGTGATCCTACTGCACTACTCCTGGGCATATAACCAAAGAACTCTATAGCATACACGAGGGATACCTGCATGTCCATGCACATTGTTGTTCTATTCACCACAGCTAGGAAATGGAATAGGTCAAGATATCCATCAACTGATCAATGGATAAGGAAAATGTGTTACATATACTTGATGGAATAGTAGTCAGTCGTAAAGCAAAATGAAATCATTATATTTATAGAAAGGTGACTCAGGGCCAGAATGATAGATGCTGCAGGTTGTCTCTCATATGTAAATCCTAGCTTATAACTGTAAACATGTGCAATAGAGATGGGAATGAATGCACACAGAGCCAAAGAAACCAGAAAGGGACCAACAAGAGAGCAGAGTAGGAGGTATGTGATACAAAAAGGAAAGGAGGAACACTGGATGAAAAGATGAAGGTGGAAAAGGGGGCAGGGAGCTGTGGGAGAGAAGGCAGTGAGGACGACTGAATGAACCAAGACTAACAATGTATGAAAAAGCAGTAAGGAAATCTAATACTTAGCCAGGCAGTGGTGGCGCACGCCTTTAATCCCAGCACTTGGGAGGCACAGGCAGGCAGATTTCTGAGTTCAAGGACAGCCTGGTCTACAGAGTGAGTTCCAGGACATCCAGGGCTAAACAGAGAAACCCTGTCTCAAAAAAACAAAAACAAAAAATTCTAATACTTGATAAATTAATACTAAATGAAATTAAAGAGAAAATTCGAATGGAGGTATCTTACATGGGTGGATAGCTCTGCTTTCAGAAGGCTTGGGTTATTAAATGAAAGTCCTAGGTGCTAGCGGTGGGTTGTCTTACTCCAAGTTGTTGATTAAGGAGGCCCTAGAAGTCTCCAAAACAATATAGACTATTGACATTGCTTTAGTAACCTACCAGAAAAACACAGTAAGACTGTATTTACTGAAGAATCTTGGGTTGTCAGCTGTAGACAAAATGCAGTGGATCTGAGCAGGAATCTTCTGTCCTGGGGGGCCACTCCTTGACATTCCAGTAGGTGTTATGCAGGGATCTGGGGGAGAATTGTCAACAACAGTCTTTTTTTGGGGGGGGAGGGTTTTTCTGTGTAGCCCTGGCTGTCCTGGAACTCACTTTGTAGACCAGGCTGGCCTCGAACTCAGAAATCCACCTGCCTCTGCCTCCCGAGTGCTGGGATTAAAGGCGTGCACCACCACGCCAGGCTGTCAACAACAGTTTTATTCAGCTATGGACTCTGTATTTAGCAACACTGACCACTCAGGCAAGTTGAGCCTACTGGTGCTACAGCAACAAGTCTGCTAGTATGGTTGTAAACAACTGTGTTCTGATTATATCGGAGACCATTTCCATAGGACGAAATTCAACCTTGCAGTATAAACCTTGTCAAAAGCCTGTGACTGATGAGGTCCTGCCGTTGTTTACTAATTGGACAGAGTACACTTGTTAAATTTCTTTCTGAATATTTATGTCTATGCTCAACAGCTCTGTTGCTGTTAGCTTTGGTCAGAGAAATGTCTTTTTGTGGTGTGGGGATGCTACTACAGAAATTCATAACTGACCGAAGTACTAAGAATAAATGATGGTTGAATCCCAAGCCATGAATATGATATCTGTATTAGTCTCTCCATGTCATAGGGAACAACAAAAAGAACAAGAGAAAACAATGTAAGAGCCAGAGGGAGAGGGGCAGAAAATTGTGGACTACTGACTTTCAGTCATAGCATGTCATTAGAGTCATGAACTTAAACAGTTCCAGTTATCTGCCCCAAATCTGCTCAAGGTGGACTTTGTAAACTTTTATCATGGATAGAAACAGGACTCATGGAGCCGCCCCTTCTTGAGAAGCTGTTGGTAGCTAGTGATTGATTTCTGGGGGAGGGAGAGTTATTTTTTTTCCCATGGTACAGACACTGGCATGCTGTCTATGCCCTAGGAAATAACATCTCTTCCATGTTTATTCAAGCAAACCCAATGGTTGCCAAATCCCGAAGCAAACCAAAAAGATACAGTAATAATAAGATGAATATTTGAGAAGACAAAAAGGTTATGTGGGAGTGGCAGGGGTGTGGGGACTGGTAATGGGATTGAAAAATAACCGAAATACACTATATGCATGCATGCATGAAATTGTGAAGGAAAAAAGAAATAAAATGAAAAATGATTGGGCCTGTCAGCACCCTGTTGTGGAATATAGAGGGCCACATAGGGCCTCAACCTCTCTTGAGGATCTCTATACAATTGATGCTTGATGGGGGAGGAAGAGGTTGATGAGGGCGACAGAGACCCTTTCTTCAGTGGTAAGGTATCCATACTCCAGTAAACAAGCTGTCACCTATGCTTAGGTAAACACTAATGAGACTCATTGTGTCACAGGTAAAGACATGAAAATTGAAGGCATCTAGTTGAGAAGAGGAAAGAGAAAAATGGGAGTGGAAAGGAAGCTAAAAGAGTAATGTAGGAAAAAAATGACTAAAATTCATTATGTGTATGTATGAACATGTTCTCATGAAAATCACTATTAGGCATAATTGCCCAAGCGAATGAAACATTAAAATATTTGCATCATATAGTAAAGATAGAGGCTTACTATATTTAAAGCATAAAAATTTCCTACAGCATCCTCTGGAAAGATGATTGTTTTTTGAGACAAGATTTCTCATTGGCCTGGTGTTAGGAATTGGTTCTAATCCTTTGTCTTACTTCTACTCCCAAAAGTGACACTTCCATTCCCGATGGTCCCTGCCCCCAGTTGCCTTTGGATGATAATAAAGAATTGCCATACCGCCAATGGCTGGGCAAAGAGACGGGTGGAACTTTTAGATAGTGTGGGCAAGGGACCTAGAGAGAGGAAAGGAAAAGAGAATCACCATGACTAGGAGGCAGAGAGGTAAGATTTAAGAGCTGCGGGAGAGAAAGCATCCTACAATGTAGGTGGAAAGGGAATGTGGCCCTATGGGTTGGGGGTCGGGGTGGAGGGAGGCTGCCTAGAAGGGCAGCAAAGATAAAATATATTTAGAAGGTATTAAGTCAATATGGAAGGGAAGTTTGTGCTAGCCGCAGGGAGGTTTAGAAGTGCTCAGCCATTGAGTTAGTGTGTGTGTGTGTGTGTGTGTGTGTGTGTGTGTGTGTGTGTGTGTGTTTCATTCCTGGATCCAGAGAGCTCCTGGGTGGGTGTGGCGTGTGAGCGACCCACCAGGAGCCAAAGTGGTTTAAGTAATTCATTGGAGCCTGAATTAAGTAATTCACTACAGCCTGGAGCTTTCCAAGTAGGTTAAGCTCCCTAGTCAGCGAGGCCCAAGGATCTGACATTAACTACACTGGAATATATCAGAAACAGAAAAATCATCAAAATTTGTTAAGGAATTAAAAGTGATTATTTCCAAAACTTCCTTCCAAACCCTAGAATTTTCTTCTGCCTAAATCTATCTCCCCAGAAGTGAGATTAAAAGTGTCGTTTATGTGGGTTGTGGGTGATTGACCTCAAGTCCTCACGCTTACAGGAAGGACTCTGCTGACTGAGTTATCTCCCTAGTATTCTATTTTAAAAATTGATTTTAAAGTTAGCATACAGAGTAATGAGTTTTATAATGACACCTTCATACACATACTCCATTATACCTAAGTTTTTTATGGCATAATGTAATTCATCATTCTGACTAATGATAAATAACTTACAGGAAATTTATCCCTCTATTCAGTAATGTTTCACTATAAAGAATATTTTAAACAATATTAAAAAAATAAATTCCATTATGCTGACATTACCGGAAGTAGTGCTCACTTAGCAACAAGTCATCTTTATTAGACCATTTATTAAGCTGAAGAAGGATCGTACATTCTGGCTCCTACTTAAGTAGTGATTTAATTCAATAATTTAATTTGTCACTATTTGAATAGTACATTCGATTCTTTAGCTTTAAGTGTCGATGAGATATAGGCAGCCTTTTTGCCCCCCTTCCCATCTAACAGAAAACAATATTGAGATTCAACAGTGAGCATCATATACTTCCCATGTAAACTCTGCTCCAAAGCGGTGTGAGAACTCATGTAAGTCCTGCTCAAAGTATTTCCAGTTAAATATTTTACTTAAATAGCAGGTTGCTTGGATACTGATAAACAAACATGTCACTTTCAGCCTCTGCTATAAGGGCAGCAGGGTCCACTGACCTGTGCTTTACAGTTTGCTCTGGCCTCTTGGCAGATGGAGGCTTTACATGGTATCATTAATAATTTCTACCATATTTGGGATTTGGCTCTTTTCACTTTTTAATCAGATAAATAGAAAACACATTTTGATCGTGCCTCAGAAGAGGGGATACAGGAGTGGAAACACATGTCATAGGGGAGGAGGTGACACTAAGGTAATAAATGTGGTAGAATCCACATTGCCTGTACTCTGTCTCTGTTGCTTCTTTCTGTATGGTCACAATGTTGGAGATTTGAGCTTTGAGAGCAGCAAGTTTATTTTCAAGTGTAGAGATTTTCTGCGAGGCTCGCCAGTGTTACTGTCTTCAGGAGATCTTCTTCTAGAAACAAATCTGTCAAGGACACTGCCTGCCTATGTGGGCTTCTCAAAGCAAGGAAAGGCAGCCTCTAGTGAAGCCTTAGACCTAATCTCTGCGTCAAGTCTTGTCAAGCACTCTTTCTGTGTGACGACTCATTCCGCATCAGCAAATGATGCCACCACATCATCTTGGTCATTGGGACTCCATTCTGAGAAGCACTGGAAGGGAAATTCATACTAACTTATCTCTGATTCTGTGTCCAAGAGTCCAGTTTCAGTCCACCCATCATGAGATAAACTAGATGAAACATGGATTTCCAGTCTACAGTACCGACTACATACTTACTTCAGTTTGTTTTCAAAATAAATCATCAGCAGCAGGCATTTAATATAGCCAAGCACTTAAAGGGCCAAATCTCCCAACATTTGCATTTTAAGTACTGCAGACACATAGTAGCACACGATCCACAAAGTACACTGTTATACAGCGTCAGTCAGTCACCTTCTTCAGCTACTTCTCAGTTCGCTTTACAGTTGCATACACTCTCTTTCCATATACACACTGCACTTTGAGAAAAACATTCAGAGGAAAAAAATCAATAAAAGCTGTACAATGACATTATAATCCAATTAACATGAATCAAAATAAAATTACTTTTCATGGTTATCAGAAAGACAAAGATGAAAAATATAATTGACTCCTAGCCCCATGAATGATTTGGCAAAGTACACATTTTTCATATTGTGTAGAATGCATGTAAAATGCTGCATATTCATTTTTATCTGAAAGATAGGTTGGTATGATATGCTACAGTCAAATATAGTTGACTCCCAGGACCATGAATGATTTGTCAAAGTACACAGTAGTGCTTTGAAACAATGAAATATCTAAACTCCCAGGAGAAATGTATAAAATAAGATTAATGAAATAAATAGTTTTTGTTTGTTTTGGTTTTTCAAGACAGGTTTCTTTTTTGTAGTCCCAGTTGTTCTAGAACTTGCTTTGTACATCAGGGTGGTCTCTGCTTCCTGAGTGCTAGGATTAAAGGCATGCACCACCATGCCTGGATGTGAAACATATATTTATAAATCATGTTATATATTATTGTATTTGTACTATTACATTAGGTATTATTATACCATATAGAACAAATAATATTTACTGCTTTAAACTCGAAATAGGAATGAGAGATTTTTATCTTTTATTGCTTCTTTTATTTTAGGTTTCCTAAATTTCCTATAATGAAAGATGACATTTGCATAATAAAAATTTCAAAAGTGATGATATATTGTCATCAAAAATCATTGAAATTATTAAGCAAAAATTCCATATTATATAATGTCTAATACATACAGCATACTGCAAGCTCCTTTCTGGTTCCATTCAATCTAGATGACAGTGTGTTTTTAGATAAGTTATATGTGACATATTAAAAGAGTAATGCCATGCCTTGCTGAGAATGTAAAGTGTACTAAAAGACATTTTCAAAAATTCATATTGCTTCCAAAAATGAAAGAAGAGATATGGAAGTGCAAATCCTCTGGACTGTGCAATTCATGTGCCGGAGCAATGCACATGGTCTCATCAGGATTCAAGTGGTGTGGGAAATTTCAAGTAAGATTTTCCAATGTGAAGCTGCCTGGATAAAGAGTCCTTGAAAAGTAGCCCAAGATCCCACAGAGACTTACTAATCACAGACATTGAAAATGGAAAATGTTAAGAGAAAAACTGGTCTGTTCTCTGGAAGAAAGGGTCAAGGATAGGGTGAGGGTTACAGATGGCTGTTACGTATGCAGCTTGGTAATAAAAAACAGCCTTCTGATAGTCAACACTGACATCCTTGGGCAGCTTTTGCACAACAGCTGCATTAAATCAGTCTTGTCCAAGTGTCCTGCTTTCCTGTAAGAGAAGGGGCCCATGCAAGAGAAAAAGAACATACAGGATGACAAGGAGCACATGATGAAGAACTTGGGAGGAAACAGAGAATGTCAGTTTAAAAAAAAAAAAAGAAAACCAACCTGGAAAGCTTAGTAATACTTGCCCAAACTCTGTCGCTGATGAGTAGGAAAATATGACCATTTTCTATATGCATGTGTGTGTGTTTACATATGTGTATGTGTGCTTAAGTGTAGATATGTGTGTGATGTTTGCCTTATATGTGGAGACCAGAGGGTAACCTTATCTTGGGCGTTATTCTTGGAGTGCCTTCCATCTTTTCCTTGAGACAGGGTCTTTTACAGGTCCAGAAATCATCAAGCAAACTAGGATGGCTGGCCAGGGAGCCCCAGGGATCTGCTTGTTTCTGTTTTATCCCTCTGGGGCTGGGATTTCATACCTCCATGCTCAGCTTTAAAATGTGGGTTCTGGGGATTAAAGCCAGATCCTCATGCCTGGCAAGCACTCTACCAACTGAGCTGTCTCCCCAGCTTCAAATATGGCCATTTTCTCAACAACAACTTAATGAAACCGGGTATATGTGTGGCTATATATCAGCTATTACTTTTAAAAAAGAAGAGCAAGAGCAAGAAAAAAGTAAATCCGTAAGAGCTACAGTAAGTCCTCCCACCACCATTTATTTGGAGATAAGGCTATAAGCTGAAAACAAAGAAATCTACTAGCAATTGATTTCTATCCAGCTGTAGGACTAAAGATAAAAATAAGCTCTATGTGATCTGTGTCTTGCTTCTCCAACTAAGAACCAGCAAGAATTCTATAGTGGCAGCAATGAGAAGCACTTGGATTTATTGAGCAAAATCTCAGCTGTGTCCAGGAGATTCATTAGGAGCCTAGGGATAAAAACAGACGTCAAACGTCCTAGAGAAAACAAGGGAAGATATTTTTGGAAGAAAACTGAGAAATTGATGGCATAAGTATGAGTCATGAGGTGGCAGAACTTCAGAAAGATACAAGAAGAGGGAAATGAGCTGTAAAATGACCCAAGCCTATTCAAATGTACTGGATCTCTGGCCTCAAAGGAAAGGGTAGCTGCTGCAGGAGAAGCTGGCCATTGAGGGTCCCTATACTTCACAGTATTCTTTTGGATAAATCAGGGCTGATAAAAACAAAACAAACAAACAAAAAACAAAACAACTAGGTTTTCAGAAGGAACCTGGTAAATAGACAATAGTTGGAATGTTGTTGTAAAATACTATGTATTTAGGGTGATTGATTCCAAAGCTCAGTAGAGTCGCCGACATAAGCAGGACCAATTACTACGTGAAAATAATATCTTCACAGGTTCTTTCATGGACAAGACATAAGGAAAAACTGAGGGAGACTCCTCACATAGTACATGAAAATCCAAACCCCAGAACTTATGCCTATTTCCAGAAAAGGGGGTCAAACACATCAAAGAGAACTGTGTACCCATCAATAGATATTTGAGGACAAAACAAGATCTGCTTTAAAAGATGTTATGTGGAGAGAAAATATCCCTCTGCACTATCATGAGAGTAAACTGAGAAAATGAAAGGCAAACAAGTAAAACCCACATTCTATGTACATGTGTATGCCAGCAATTAACTTAAAAGGCAAAGGGAGGAGTCCTTGTCTTCAGAGTAAACATTATCCATATTTTCTGTTGGTTTTGTTTGAACTGAGACTCCAAATTCAAGACCCTATTCTGACACTGACACATTTTTCCACCTTAGTGGACCAAAAGGAGTAAAATTTACTGCCAACTAGAAAATTAATCTCAAGTTTATAAATGTTTGGATTTTTGTAGAATCAGCAGAAACAGACAGTTGATCTATAATATTTTAAAAGTGCTGTCAGTATCCAAAGAATTATAGGAGCCATTCCAAGCATTAGAAAATGAAAACTTTAATTTCATTAGGTTTTTGCATTTGGTGTCCTGAACTCTTTCACTCTTGCAAATAGTTTATGATTCCAACTTTCAAGAGATATTGTAAAGATTTATAGGTCCCTGTGGAATATTAGTATCATTTCATCCAGAAGTTGGTAAATAGCCATATTACATATGAATTGGCAAGTGAAGGACACAGAGTTGAAGACAAAAACCTTATATCTCAACAGATATGTATTTGAATAGTGCTTATTTGTATATGCAACCCTATAAAGAGCAAATCCATGTTCATTCCTCAGGAATCCATATTTTGTGTGGATTGTACCCTTGGCTAAATTAAAAGTTTGTCTTAATACCATGGGCCAAATTTGCCCTTTCTGTCTCTGTATCTCTCCCTCCTTCACAGTGGAGTTTTATCGAAATATATGCACACTGTTTTCTTTGTATGCCTTTTCACTACAGCTACAAAGCTCAATAGCTAAAGTGGAGAAGGTGATAATGGAAGCATGAAGTCCTTGATCCAATCCATTTTGTAGGGGTCTGGGATAAATTGTGTCTTAGACTGTACTATTACATGTAGAGAAAAGCACTTATTTGTAAAGATACCCAGGATTGAAAAAAATATGTAAGACTACTTAGATTCTGTCCCACTGTATAGAGAGGCCTCTCATACACACAAGCCATGCAGAAGGGGACACAGCTGTGGGTTATATTTTAAAGTTCTAGGAAAGAGGCTACACAGAGGGTCTATGTTTGTATTATGAGTCACAGTAGAGACAGGTGGTGGATCTGGAGCTTAATGTCTGTATATGATATCTCTGTCAGGATTGTTCTGGGATATTTGTAGAAGCAAGTTTAGAAAAACAAGAGAATTAAAAAGCTTCCTTTTATCAGGGCATAGTTTATACTTTGAGTTCTTTCCTTCTATTTGTTGAGAAAATAATTTCAATATACAAGGGATAGTGCAGCAAGTTAAATTCATCAGAGAAATGTCAATAAGCTGTCTAGCAAAACGTGCTGAGCAATATATGCTACTAGGGTTTGAAATAATCCAGGCATAGATAAGGTAAATGAATGCATGGCAGGAACTTCCCTAAGCAATAAAATACAAATAAATAAATGCCTCTTTTTTGAGCTGATATTCAGAATTCAAATGCTGGCTACCTAGGAACTTACTTGGCTCAACCATTCTCTTTTTTCCCCTTAATCTGCATCTCTAGAATTCTGTGTGCCATGTGCCACATGCCTAGCATGCCATCATAATATATCCCAGCATGTCATATATGAGCCCACTCCTGACTCAGGAAAGATTAAAATAATGTGTACATTACATACAACTACCAAGCAAAAGAGCTTAAATAGGATTGCCTATGTCTATTTAAATTATTGTCTTAATTTCTTTTACAAAGACGTAAAGTAGAGAATAAGGGAAATCTTGAAAAAATAGCAACCAAGATACAGAAAGACACAGGACTGCTTCAAGGAAGGAAGGAAGGAAGAAAAAAAGGGAAAGGGACAGAGCTCGAATTAGTTCACTTGTTGTGGACAGCTGTAGAAATGAGCAGCGGTCCCAAATGATGAATTTTTTTAAATCTCTAAACCTATTATTAATCCAGGGTAGTTTGATGAGGAACAACAACATACTCCACGAATTTTATAGTACTTCAACCTATAATTTCGGTTAGAATAGAGTAATAAAGATATGAACTCCTAATAGTGTGTTGGACACATATTTAGTCTAGGCTGTGAAGATTATTATCATTATCATTATTATTATTATTATTATTATTATTATTTAGTTAGAGCCAATTAAATGTGGTGTAGAACTGACTTTGACTTCTGAGCTCAGGCCCTTGCTATTCTCTTATGTTGCCTCCTTCTTGAATAGTGGCTGTGTTAGGATTCAGATCCCATTTGGTCTTGAAGTTTTGACTATAGACTATATTCTCTTATAGACAACCAGTTATCAGTATTTTTCTCAAATGACTATTTGGAAGAGGCTGTATTCTATATAAGTTTGGGTTTGAATACAGTAAATTGTGAGTTGAAGCTATGAAATTGATTTTTTTTGTGCTTAACACATAAAAATATCCAATAAATATTTTGAGTGAGTAAATTGTTAGTTAATTATTATACATTATTAGTCACCATGAAATAAAATAAAAATTCTATCTTTCTTTTTAAATTTTATTTTATTAGATATTTTCTTCATTTACATTTCAAATGCTATCCCGAAAGTTCCCTATATCCTCTCCCCACCCTACTCCCCTACCCAGCCACTCCCACTTCTTGGCCCTGGCGTTCCCCTGTACTGGGGCATATAAAGTTTGCATGACCAAGGGGCCTCTCTTAAATTCTATCTTTCTTATACTTTTCTATATATATCTATTTATATTTATATATTGTATATTTTTCTAAGTGTATGTTAAAGTATTTAGGCAGTGTTACATATACTGTTTCACAGTCTTTTATGACTAACTTTTATTGATTTTGGTAGGGAAAGATTTTCAGGATATTAAACTCTGGTAATAAATGAATCTTTCTGTTTTCACATAATTCATATTAGAATACATACAGAACCACTTTCTTTCTGTTGCAGAAAATGTAATCTTGTCGATTGAACTTATCCAGACACCTTAGGGTTTGCTAAATCAAGTCAGCCTGAACTAAATCAATTTAGACTGGAATTTGTTTAAATCCCAAGGGTGGAGGATTGTATTGTGGCATTGAATCACAGGTGGATAGGGTTGGAAAGAATGATTTCTCTGTTAAGAGCTAGGCCCGTGAGGACAAGCAGCTACCCTTAAATGAGGGTGGTGAAGAATTTACCCAGTTACCACTTTTATCCACCTAATACAACAGTGCTCCAGAGTGCAACAGTGCCAACTTGTGGACTTGAGTATGAGGCCGACGCTTCCTACCATCTTTATGGGAGTGACACCCACATGTTCAATACATGTTCTTTGGGAGGAAACAACAATGTTATAGGGATATTATATAATAACATATATTATTACCTTGATGTGTCTCATGCTTTCTCACACATACCATTTACCTTCTAGTGTTCCCTTTGTCTGAATATCTGAGATACCACAGTCTTGCAACGATTCTACATATCATCTTAATGTGAGTACACTGGTTTGAATGAGGATGTCCCTATAGGCTTCAATGTTTTAATACTTGGTTCCCAATTGGTGTCACTGTCTGGGTACAGTTAGGAGGTGTGGCCTTGCTGGAGGAAATATGTCACCAAGAGTGGTTTTTAAAGTCACACACCATTCCCATTTTATCTTTTCTGTTTCCTGTTTTGGACTTGAGATGTGAGCTCTCAGTTTTTCTATTCACCAGGCCTGCCAGTCGCCACTCTTCCCCACCATAATGTGATGGCCTCTTATCCCTCTGGGACCAAAAGCCTAAATAAAGCCTTTCTTTTATAAGTTGCATTGTTCATGCTGTTTTATCACAGAAATAAAACATGTCACTAGCACGTTATGATGCTGCAGGGTAACGATGGCTTCATTTCATATCTTGATCCTAAAATGTCTGAGGTACTTCCGTTAAGTTTTCCTGGTCCTTCAGAACAAGGGGACCTCAGACTTTTTTCTTGCATTCTCAGTAGGACACAAAAGTTAAGTGAGAAAGAATGCCAATAACTCCATGGTCATGATGGGGGAGATTCCAAGTTACACATTTGATCAGAGCCCGAAATGGAAAAAACATTTCAGACAAAAGAGGACAAGAAGGAATGTGAAAAAGGATAATTGACTTAATGTGTTAAAAAGCACTTTCTAGAAGTCTATTTAGTACAGAAAATATTCCCAAGATTCCCAGTGGAACTTAGATGAACTCTCTTAGACATGACATAAGCACACACTTCCTATAAAAATGTGCAAAATACAGACATGTGTAACTTAGAAAGTGAATATTTATAGATTTCAACTTTTCTCAAAAATTAATTTGATTTAAAAATTATTTGATGGATTTTCACGTTTATTATAACAACTTGTGTTTATATGTGCATAGTGTTCATTTTTAAAGTCTAGTGCACTATTTTGTAAAAGAAATATATTGTGTGGTGTGTTTGTGTGTGTGTGTGTGTGTGTGTGTGAGAGAGAGAGAGAGAGAGAGAGAGAGAGAGAGAAAGAGAACCACTTTGTGGAGTAGGTTCTTGCCCTCACGTAGCTTCTAGGGCTCAAACTCAGGTTATCTGGCTTCACAATAAGTACTTTCACTTTCTGAGTCACTACACCAGCACGTAGTCTCTGCCACTATTGATTTGTAAAATCTTTTACATATTAATACAGACAGACAGACAGCTACACAGACACATGCACAAATGTAATTTTAAATTGTGAAAAAGTATATTAACTATTTTTAAAACCCTCTTGTAGCAACTTTTAAAATGTACTTTGAAATATTTTCTTGTAGGTTTCTATTGTTTTTAATTTAATTTTTGGTGATTTTTCTCCTACAGGATATATTAATGTTTTGATTCTATGCAAAGTTCAACAGAAAATATGGAGAAAATACAACCACCCTCCTGACAGTATAGACTTGAAGGTGAACTGAGAAAATGACTAGAAGTCTATATAACTCCAAACCAGGGAAAGTGCAGGTCTTTGTCTACAGAGTAGAGTATTTGGTGTCAGTGAAACTTGTAATTTCCAGTCTCACATTTCCACATAATATGGTTTGGTAGAACTTTGTAATTTATCCAAGCCTGTCACCGTTTGGGTACTATAGAAGGATATAGAATAAAATGCTCTCTTTGTAATCCTTTTATTCCTATTCTTTAGGCCCAGTAGCATATATTTATATTCCCTATTGACATTGTCAAGTGTAAGTGTTGGATTTTCCTAGTTAGTTATTACTTATACAGTGCACACATTTTCTTTTCTGAGTATTTCATAACTAGGAAAAGGCAGAAAACCATGGGATGAAGTATATAAAAATATTTTTGAAGGAAAATCAGTATACATGATTGTGTGTGTGTGTGTCCACATGTGCATGCACATGCATGTATGAACGAACATAAACTGTTTTGCTCTGTAAGCAGTAAGGTGGCCCCAAGGCTTGACTCTATTACTGAGGCTATGGAGCGCTCACAAAAAGGGACCTATCATGACTGCCCTCCAAAGACCCAACAAGCAGCAGGAAGAGTCAGATGCAGATATTTGCACCCAGCCAATGGACAGAAGCAGCTGACCCCTGTTGTTGAATTAGGGATGGCTGAAAGAAGCTGAGGAGAAGGGCAACCCTGTAGGAGGACCAGCAGTCTCAATTAATCTGGATCCCCAAGATCTCAAACACTGGACCACCAAATAGACAGCATACACCAACTGATATGAGGCCCCCAACACACGTACAGTAGAGGACCTCCATGTCCGCGTTCACTCAGAGATGATGCACCTAACCCTCCAGAGACTGGAGGCCCCAGGGAATTTAGAGGCCAGGTGGGTGGTGGGTGGGAGCATCCACATGGAGACACAGGGGTGGGGAGGAGGTGTGGGATGTGGAACAGAGGGTGGATGGGGAGTGGCGGAGAATGGAATATGGAGTGTAAAAAATAAATTAATAATAAAACAGACATATCCAATAGTGAAAGTAAAAAAAAAAAAAAGTAAGGTGGCTTTTGCTGAGCAAGGCAAACACCTAAGTAAGGTCAGGCTAGAGAAATGTACTAACTGTGAGATAACCTCCCCAGTTTTCCATGAGATGGTTCTGATACAATCACCAATTCTCAGCACTGGATAGTTTGACCTTAGGTAATGTTTTTCTTAACAGTTCCCATAGATTATATAACATACCACAGTGTTTCCACACATATCCTGTGCATGCAGCTTAAGTTTTATCATGAAAACCTGAATGGTTTCGTTATTGAAATGTTATAAATAATTGATGTTGCTCATGTGCCAGTCCTGCCTATTTTGAACATCCTTTTCCTACTGTCTCATAAGGGTATCGGTGTGTTTGCTGATCCCTCTGCAGCTGACTTGATGTTGTCAGGCCCCCTGAGTGTCTCCATCCTCACCATTCAGAGTCATCTAAGTCTTCATCGCTGTCTTCCTTTCTTTTATGGTTTAGAACCTTGATTTTCGGTATTTTCTGATGTTTCTGGTTATTTATACGTGGAATAATGACATCTTTTCTCCCACATTTTGCACAAACTTCGTGCTCACGGGCACATGATCCACACGACATTTGGTAAGAGCCCCTCACTGTCTTTTGTAAACATTTAGCATACTTTTATGGCTTTGACAGTGCTTTGTATTTCCTGTACTTTATACTTCACTCAAGAGCATCTTTTCAGCACTGAGGTCGTCCATCGTGAACTGTTGGTTGAGTTTTGGGGGGTGCAAGCACTCTTAGCAAATGTGTCATTTTTGAAGGTGAGCATATCCTGGTGTTTCTGAGACCTGGTCAAGCCAGCCATGTTGCCTTTCTGGGAAATCATCACCAAATCACCTTAAGTCAGAGCAGCCTTTGTGTTACAGGGAAGAGAAACTAGGAGGCCTTTCTTAAAGGATTTGTTTTCATAGAGACTGTGAGCAATCTATTCAAAATGTCTGGCATGAACTAAGGTTTCTAAGAATGTTATTATTACCTCAGCCAGCAAGGCTTCTTTCCTTCCATTACAGAGATGACTTTTTCCATAAAATAAATATCGGGCTGTTTAACAGTCCTCAACAGAATACAGATGTGTAGGAGAGGCAAACGCTTGACAGCTTTGGGCTAAGGGTGAAGAGAAAAGGCAGAATTTTGAAGTGAATGCTAGCGGTCTTTCTAGGGCACCGGCAGATAAAGGCTTTCACAGTAGTGTCCGTGATAGAATGTAATGCATTTCAAGGATGGCAGCAACAATTCCTCCATCTCGCAAGTCCTTTCAATGAGGTTTTGCTTCCCTTTCAGCAGGAAAAGACATTTCTTTCCCTCTCTTGGAATTTGGACTGCTCTACTGTTTGTCTGAGAGCAACAAAATGAAGCAGAAGTAATGTAACATTTCCAAGCTTTTACTTGCAGTTTGGAATGTTCTTTTTTGGAACCTAACTAAGCAGCTGTGAAGGGGCCCACATGGGGAAATGAATCTCCCCGAGGTCAGCTTCGGCTGAGTTTAGAGCCAGCAGGTCATGTTTAAAAAGCAAGCTGTGACATTTTGACCATCCCACAACCTCAACTGATATCACCTAGAACAAAAACAAAACAAAACACCCTGTCAATAATTCTATCATGACAAACTGTTGATGTTCTCAGCCTCCATGCTTAGAGTTGTTTATTATGCAGCAGAAGATAACCAAATATCACCTCTTCTTGCACTGGTAGCCAGTGGGAAAGCACGTTTACAAATGCTCCCATCTGATGATGCCTGGACACTTGCTTACCTCATGGAAGAACTTAATCCTATTTAAGAACCTCTCCGTAACAGCAGTTGCGAGCCACAGATTGTATTTCAAAAATTCTGAAAACAAGGTGGCCTGCTGCCTGGAAATCCTCCGGCACAGGTAAATGGCTTTGGAGCCTAATGCCTGCGTATGATACTTTTGGATTTCAAAGAATGGTACCTTGTGTCTGAAAATGAAATCGGGAACTAAATGACCCCTTTCTCCATGATCATTTCACATCCTGTATTGACTGTTTCATTTAAGATGGAAATTTTTATCAACATTTAAGGGGTGGTGTGATGTTCCAAAATCACCAATAGATCCTTATTAGCAAATCCAAAGAAAAGATTTGTACACGAGCTACTTCTGCAATTGAATTCATCACAAAACAGAAAGAAAGGGAAGAAAAGAAGCCCTACAGTAAGAAAAAGTACACTATACCATTATAATAGAGGATATGTCCTTGGAGTATTGGCTGTTTAGACACCTTGTTGTCATGATTACATCTCTGGAATGGAATGTACAGTTGTTCCAGGGAGTCATAATAACATCCATTAACATTCAGCAGATCTGTTCCCTGTTGTGAAATCTTTAGCATCAGAGTCAGTATAACCCAAACTGACAGACATCTCATTTCAGGTATGATTTTAGACAGTGACCTACAAACCAAGCTTAAATCCGTTGATGAGGGTCTATAGCCTACGATTAAAAATGCAGTCAGAAGTGAAGGAGTAAAACATTAGAAATATATACCAACAATTCTTGTAAACAGAAGTAGAGATATAAATAATGTATATATTTGAGTATGCATATGTAATACATATGTATATGTAATGTATGTGCATGCCTCTGTGATACATAGCTATGCATATGTAATACATAGCTTATAGAACATTGCTGTCATAGAACAAACTCCTTTTCAGAATAGTCTTTCAAAACAACCCTTTTCAGAAGTTTGGTGAGTTACTTAAATGTGTCAATTATGTAAAAGGAGTGGTCACAGTGGGCAGTTATCATCAAATTTAAGGCAGTTTCTAAATTTTATCAGAAAAAGTGCCAAACCCCACGGACAGTTAAAAACTCATCTTAACAGAAGATGTATGTTGAATAACTACGTTCTCAAAGTCTGTCTTTCTTAAAGATTTGCTTGCTACACTTATTTATTTATTGTGTGTGTGGTGTGATACTGTCTAGGTATGAGCATACCACAATGGATTTTTGGAAGTCAGCAGATGGCATTTAAGAGTCAGTTCTCTCTTTCCATCATGTGGGTCTTATAGACTGAACTCAGTCCCTCAGACTTGACAGCAAACACCTTTACCAACCGAGATGTTTCATTGGCTTTAAAATTATTTTCTTAAGGACAATTCTTATAAAATTGATTTCTTGACTATGTTTAACAGGTTTTACTTCCTTTAAGAAAAAAAATGCACTTATCTCTTCAACATTTCTGAAAACTTTTGAATGTTTTGTTCTCCATCATGTGTTATTAGGAATTGGAGTCTGGAGAGGATCCATGATTCATACTCTTATAGCTATCCTGAAGACTATCATTGCATGTTCTGTTTCTGCTTTGTTCAAACTAGAATCAGCCAAGTAATACATATGTATCATATTAATATAGAAAGTGCTAATGTGTTACAGAAAGCACAACGAATTCTGGCTAACTCCTATTATACATAAATTGCATTGGGTCGTATTCATAATGTCAAAATATATTAAATTTTTATTTTTCTATCACATTTATGAATGTTCTATATGATATAGTTAATGCTGTTAGATTATTTTCCACTAAGGGAGAGACAAGATAGGGTGGGTGCATTAGTTTTTGTTAACCCAACACAAGCTAGAGTCATATGAGAAGAAAGAACCTCAACTGAGTAAATGCCTCTATCAGATTGACTTGTAGGCAGGCCCATGGGGTATTCTCTTGATTGAGAACTGATGTGGAAAGGCCCAGTCCACTGTGGATGATATATCTAGGAGGTGGTCTTGGGGTCTAGAAGACAGGAGACTGAGTAAGCCCGTAAGCAGCATTCCTCCATAGTCTCTGTTTCTGTTTCTGCCTTGAGTTCCTGCCCTGTTTGTGATGGGTTCTCATCTGTGAGGTAAAATGAACCTGTTTTTCCCCTAGTTGCTTTTGGTCATGGTGTTTTATCAAGGCAATAGAAACCTAATTAGAACAGTGGGTAAATAAGAACATGAGCTGAATTTCCAGACAGACTGTTTGAGGCACTATATTCAACTCCTTCCCTTGGAGGCCTAGATTGCAATCTCCTTGTGGAGATCAGGAAATTAAGTCTTAGGGACACTAAGGAAACTTAGCAAGTTTATACACCTTAGATAAATAAGTATCACAACAGAACTTTTAACCCATGCCTGGCTATTTTTCAAACTGTATCCTTTTTATGTGCTCTAACCCATGGAACATTTATATGTTAAGACTTCAAAGTTACAAATTGTAACATGAAATGCCTGGTCATATATATCAATATCCTTTATGTTGTAGTTAAGTTACAGGCTCTGGTGATTAGAAAAAAAGATACCAGTTGAGATAAGATTCATTATGAATCTTCCTTGCACTTGAATCGTATGCATTTGCTATTTTTTTTGGATAAAAGAAAGAAAGAAATCCATATTGGTTAGTTATCAAATAAGCAAATAAAATTGAATATCTTCCTCTTTTCATTCATATTATTTAAAACAGAATTAGGCTGGTTTGGACACATAGCTATAATTCCAGCATTGAGAAGCAGAGGAAGAAGGATCACAAGTTCAAGGCCAGTTTGGGCTGCATAATGACTTCCAGGTCAGCCAGGGCTACATTAGCAAGATTTTATCTCAAAACAAACAAAAAAAATCCACACCACAATTTGTATACTTCTGTACACACTGTCTCATAAATAAAGAAAAGTCACATTCTTTCATCTTGAAAATATTTATTTTAGTACCCATGAAAAATAGCTACTGTGGAGTGAAATTGGCAGCCTTATTAGAATTGTCTAGCACATAGAAGACTGAATAAGTATTATGCTCATTTCCCCTGACTTCCATTTCCCATTAAAGATATATTTTTATTTTATTATGACACATTTGTGTGTGTGTATGTGTGTGTGTGTATGTGTATGTGTGTGTGTGTGTATGTGTGTGTGTGTGTGTATGTGTGTATTTTTCCCTTGGTAATACTTATCCTCTCTCCCATTATCCTCATTGGTCTCCTTCCTATTTTTTTGATAATCAGAGAGAAATAGTGTTCTATCAAGGTTAATAAACAAATAACAAACCCCAAACTAGACAATGTGCAGAGAGTGAGGAATCTTGGAATGCTTGATCCTAAATGGAATGTCTCCATCAAATCCCTCCCCTCAAAGCTCAGGAAACCCTGCAGAAGAATGAGTAGAAAGATTGTAAGAGCCTGAATGGATGGAAGACACCAAGTAAACAAGACCTTCCAGACATAACAGGATGGACACACATATGAACTCTCAGAGACTGTGGCTGTATGCATAGGGCCTACACAGGTCTGGGCCTGATGGAGTGGGTCCCAGTGTTAAGAGGGGAAGTAGACATAAACCTACATCCCTAATCCAGAAGCTATCTCAAATTGACAACTTGCAAATGAAAAATTAGTTTTCTCCAAAGGAGTCTCACTAGGGATACAAACCAAGGACAGGTCCGTTGCCCAAAAGTAGATGATCAATGCAAAATGAACTCAGTGGCATTTTTGGAGGTTTTGTTGTTTTTGTCTCATATTATTTTGTTTGGACATTTCCCCCTTAGTGCACTTTTGCTTGTATATGTTTTCTAATTTTCTGCCCTTTCTTTCTTTCTTTCTTTCTTTCTTTCTTTCTTTCTTTCTTTCTTTCTTTCTCTCTCTCTCTCTCTCTCTCTCTCTCTCTCTCTCTCTCTCTCTCTCTCTCTCTCTTTCATTATTTGGATTGTGTGTGTTTCTAGTACTTTTTCTTTATTTTGTTTTATTCTAGTTTTTTAAAATTTGTCTGTTTTCTTTCTAAAGAGAGAGAAAGAAGCCATAGCATTGAAAGGATGGGGAGATGAAGAAGATCCAGGAAAAGATGAGGGGAAACTTTGTATTAGATTCAGGAAATTTTAATTATTATTAGCCAAAATGTCCTAATTTTAAGTATCCCACACAGTTCATCTTTGCATAACAGTGGTTAGAAGCACAGGTTTGCTACAATAACATCTAAGCTTGAGATTTGACTCCTTATCAAACCAGTTGAGTGTTCTGTGCCTGAAGTTTCTCACCTTGTCAATGGGGCTAAGAACAGTGCCTGCATCATTATACGTAGTTAAGAATTGCATATGATAATGTGAGAAAAATATTAGATACATAGCAAATAATAAATGCTATCTACGTTTATTGTTGCTGTTGTTATTCTAGACTTTCTGAGAGGAAATAATGGGTAAAGTAATGTTCTTCAGCTACAAAAGTGGTTTATGAAGCAACAATATTAAAGCAAGATAAGATCAGCAGAAAAATCTGATATATGGTTTAGTGGAACAGAATAAAAACTTGGTCCCAAAAAGGTTTAGAAAGTGATAAATTTGGGATTTCTTATCAGTAAGTAGGATGGATTATTCAGGAAATGATAGTGATTCACTTGGTACATTTCTTCATTTAAAAACATGAATTTGCACTCCTCTTTTTCACTGTAGAAAAAAATAGAGTAAGAAAAAAAAGTTCATATGATCCTAGCTTGAAGACAGGTGACTAGCTAAGTGACAAAGCATAGTTTAGACAATCTCCCAAAAAGAAAACCCCCTAAAAAACCCCACCAAATTAAGTTTTCTGCATTTTAAGTTTGTTTAACTCAAAATGTTTACTTTCTAATGAAATATCATTCACATTATAGACAAAAACCTAGAGAATGCTAATTTGAACCTAATGTTGTTAGAGCTGTGGGGCCTGCATAGATTATTGAAAGAAACTCACCAAAGACACAGAAACTTATAGAGGAGAAAGTGGGGAAAAGCCTTGAAGATATGGGCACAGGGGAAAAATTCCTGAATAGAACAGCAATGGCTTGTGCTATAAGATCAAGAATCCACAATTGGGACCTCATAAAATTGCAAAGCTTCTGTAAGGCAAAAGACACTGTCAATAAGACAAAAAAGCCACCAACAGAGTGGGAAAGGATTTTTACCAATCCTAAATCTGATAGGGGACTAATATCCAATATATACAAAGAGCTCAAGAAGCTGGACTCCAGAAATTCAAATAACCCCATTAAAAATGGGAAACAGAGCTAAACAAAGAATTCTCAAATGAGGAATACTGAAGGGCTGAGAAGCACCTGAAAAAATTGTTCAACATCCTTAATCATCAGGGAAATGCAAATCAAAACAACCCTGAGATTCCACCTCACACCAGTCAGAATGGCTAAGATCAAAAATTCAGGTGACAGCAGATGCTGGCGAGGATGTGGAGAAAGAGGAACACTCCTCCATTGTTGGTAGGAATGCAAGCTTGTACAACCACTCTGGAAGTTCCTCAGAAAGATCCAGCAATACCTCTCCTGGGAATATACCCAGAAGATGTTCCAACTGGTAAGAAGGACACATGCTCCACTATGTTCATAGCAGCCTTATTTATAGTAGCCAGAAGCTGGAAAGAACCCAGATGCCCCTCAACAGAGGAATGGATACAGAAAATGTACATTTACAGAATAGAGTGCTACTCAGCTATTAAAAACAATGAATTTATGAAATTCTTAGGCAAATGGATGTATCTGGAGGATATCATCCTGAGTGAGCTAACCCAATCACAAAAGAATTCACTTGATATGCACTCACTGATAAGTGGATATTAGCCCAGAAACTTAGAATACCCAAGATACAATTTGCAAAACACAAGAAAATCAAGAAGGACGACCAATGCATGGATACTTCATTCCTCCTTAGAATAGGGAGCAAAATACCCATGGAGGGAGTTACAGAGACAAAGTTTGGAGCTGAGACAAAAGGATGGACCATCCAGAGACTACTCCACCTGGGAATCCATCCCATAATCAGCCACCAATCACAGACACTATGGCATATGCCAGCATGATTTTGCTGAAAGGACCCTGATATAGCTGTCTCTTGTGAGGCTATGCCAGTGCCTGGCAAATACAGAAGTGGATGCTCACAGTCATCTATTGGATGGAACACAGGGCCCCCAATGGAGGAGCTAGAGAAAGTATCCAAGGAACTGAAGGGGTCTGCAACCCTATAGGTGGAACAACAATATGAACTAACCAATACCCCCTGAACTCATGTATCTTGCTGCATATGTAGCAGAAGATGGCCTAGTTGGCCATCATTGGGAAGAGAGGCCCCTTGGTCTGGCAAACTTTATGTGCTCCAGTACAGGGGAATGCCAGGGCCAAGAAGTGGGAGTGGGTGGATATGGGAGCAGGGCCGGGGGAGGGTATAGGGGACTTTTGGGATAGCATTTGAAATGTAAATGAAGAAAATATCTAATAAAAATTGGAAAAAAAGAAAATTAACAAAAAGAAAGAAAGAAACTCATTCTCGAGAGGAATATGGAAGTGCTTAGTCATAGCAAAAATACACAAGCTCAATGAATCAGCAGAAACTCCTGGTTGTATCTAGTAGAGTTATTTTCTATTGCTAAATAGAAAAATATGTATGAGGCTCCATCGGTGTGGTGGTACAACATCAAAAGCAGTTCTGGGTGTCTATCTAAGGAGTGGTTGAGAATATTTGTCTATTGTTTGAAGTGCTGCTTTCCATTCTGATAACTCATTTTTCCGTCTCTCTCTCTCTCTCTCTCCATATATATATATATATATATATATATATATATATATATATATATATATATGTCAGCTCTATCTTGAGCCATTGTTCACTCACAGCTCCTGGTTCCTTAACGACCAGATGAAAATGACTGGTTCATCATCATGGTGCTTATACTTTCTTTTGTGCATCTTTGGATGCATGAGTTCAATCATGTTTCCTATAATCTTTCGTGTCTCCACTCTGCTGCAGCTAGGATAGTGGCTTTGAGCAGCACTTCAAACATTGCAGTACCGATGACTGTGCTTGAAATAAATTGTTGCTGTAAGATCTTTCAAAGTCCTAAAGATAGGCCAGAATTTCACGTACTCAGAATGTCTTGAGTGGATATATCATAAGTTATAGTATATCTATCAAAACCAGAATGAAACATGGCATTTTTCACTGAAATTTTACCTGGGGGGGGGGAATCTGAGAGGGAAGAAAATGTAAACCCAGCTCATTGAGGTTCTTTTTCCTTCCTTTATACATTGACCATTTCAAAACATTATTTTACATTATAAACTGTAATGATAATATGTAGTAGTTAACATATGAAAAAGGTTAATGTCAAGTGTAAACAACTGAATTACCTTAAAAGTATCTACAGTAATATGAAAATATAGTTCTTATAACCAAACAGCATCATGCAATATCTATATCTACCCATTAAATTCTCTTGTAACTGAATGGGATAAACCGGCTTTTTCTAGCCTTCTTTCTACAGCAACTGGCTGAGTCATGCTGTTTTTACTGAGACGTTGCTGTGCCAAACACTGTCTGCTGCAAAGAGCAAGAAAAACTGAAATAAGAAAATAAATAACTCTCTTTCCAGAATCTAAAGCAGGCAGAGTATTTGGAACTGTTTGTTTCTTGCACCTGTGCCGGGTCAGTCCTTACATAAGTCTTATACAATTCAATGGTTTTGCTTAGGGGCCAAGTGAGGCCAAAGCCAGCATCCGAATCAATAATACCCACCTAGCCATTTGTTTTCATCTTTCTTTCCTTTGGTCCTGAAAACAGGAGATTAACTGCTTACTGTTTTCAAGATGGGTACACAGCTTTCAGAAGAGGCATCGGAGGCACTCTGCAATGCTCAAGTATGATTGTAGAGGAATACTTAGCAGCGAGTATTCAAGGAAGGAGGAGCCTCCTGTTAGCTGTTAACAGAACAATACTGTTCTTTTGAGGGGATGGGTAGGTGAAAAACTGGCATGACTTTAGGTTAAATGTGATACTGATTTGGAGTTATAATTGGTTTGTCATAATGGTGTGAATACAGGGATTTCATATCAGTTTTATATGCTCTTCATTAAATTATAACTATACTACAGGGATGGTGATTCCAAATCCTAAGGTGGCCTTGTTAATTATCCCCATGCTGTTTTACAGTGTAGTTAGGCTTACTGTTGCCTTTCCCTGTTGACCACTCTGAGGTGCATTGGCAGTCACTCGGTGGTATCTAAGGGCTGCACATTCTAATAGATACAGCCATGCTCCTCACTTCCCCGAGGCCCTTTTCCCACTTAATTCCAGTTTATGGACTTTAAATTGGTACAACCTTTCTGGGTGGCAGGTAGGGAATTAAATTAAACATGTGTATACCATTTGAGGTAGCAATTCCATGTCTTGAAATGTACCCTAAGGAAAGCACTAAGGATGTGCACAAGGGTATGAGAACAATAAAATTCATCAAACTAAATGTCCACATTTGAGCTTTACCACCAATGTAAACTTATTGAAGGGTAGTGGGAATCCAAAGAATATCTGTCAGTGAATAGGGAATGCAGAGGCATAGAGAAGCATTCTAGGGATCTCTCTCTCTCCCTCTCTCTCTCTCTCCCTCTCTCTCTCTCTCTCCCTCTCTCTCTCTTTCACACACACACATGCACTCATGTACACACACATCAAACTGGGTGCAGAGGCATAGAGAAGCATGCTAGGGATCTCTCTCTCTCCCTCTCTCTCTCTCTCCCTCTCTCTCTCTCTCCCTCTCTCTCTCTCTCTCTCTTTCACACACACACATGCACTCATGTACACACACATCAAACTGGGTGCAGAGGCATAGAGAAGCATGCTAGAGATTCTCTCTCTCTCTCTCTCTCTCTCTCTCCCTCTCTCTCTCTCTCTCTCTTTCACACACACACACACACACACATGCACTCATGTACACACACATCAAATTGGGCACCGGGCTTATTCATGAAAGCTTAACAAGACTCCATACACATTTCATAGGCACAAAGGAAGCAAACTAAGTAAGAAATAAGCCAAATCTATTCCAAAAGCAAATGAGAAATATACCCTAGCATTAGAAGATGATGGCATGTCATTCATCTTGTTTATTATAGGAAGCATGCATCAGTTCTAAAGCAAACTATGGAAGATTTATAGTTTTTACCCTTTGTTCCTCTATGGATCAATACTATGCATCAACTAAAACAAAATTAAGTAAGAAAATTCTGTAGAGAAATGTCATAAGGTTCTCACCACAAGCATATATGTCCCTATAATTTTAAAAGCACACAAAATACCCTTGTCGTAAGCCAAGTTTAAATATAATTACATTGTAAAAAGCCCAAACACAACTTTTGATATCATAAAATTATCCTAAGAATTAACATTACTTTAAAATGTAGTTAAGCGTAAGAATCCTACTAACAGAAATCAAGACCACTCACCATCATCAGAACGCAGCACTCCCACCCCACCTAGTCCTGGGCACCCCAACACAACCGAAAATCTAGACCCAGATTTAAAAACATTTCTCATGATGATGATAGAGGACATCAAGAAGGACTTTCATAAGTCACTTAAAGATTTACAGGAGAGCACTGCTAAAGAGTTACAGGCTCTTAAAGAAAAGCAGGAAAACACAGCCAAACAGGTGATGGAAATGAACAAAACCATACTAGAACTAAAAGGGGAAGTAGACACAATAAAGAAAACCCAAAGCGAGGCAACGCTGGAGATAGAAACCCTAGGAAAGAGATCTGGAACCATAGATGCGAGCATCAGCAACAGAATACAAGAAATGGAAGAGAGAATCTCAGGTGCAGAAGATTCCATAGAGAACATCGACACAACAGTCAAAGAAAATACAAAATGCAAAAGGATCCTAACTCAAAACATCCAGGTAATCCAGGACACAATGAGAAGACCAAACCTACGGATAATAGGAATTGATGAGAATGAAGATTTTCAACTTAAAGGGCCAGCTAATATCTTCAACAAAATAATAGAAGAAAACTTCCCAAACATAAAAAAAGAGATGCCCATGATCATACAAGAAGCATACAGAACTCCAAATAGACTGGACCAGAAAAGAAATTCCTCCCGACACATAATAATCAGAACAACAAATGCACTAAATAAAGATAGAATATTAAAAGCAGTAAGGGAGAAAGGTCAAGTAACATATAAAGGAAGGCCTATCAGAATTACACCAGACTTTTCACCAGAGACTATGAAAGCCAGAAGAGCCTGGACAGATGTTATACAGACACTAAGAGAACACAAATGCCAGCCCAGGCTACTATACCCGGCCAAACTCTCAATTACCATAGATGGAGAAACCAAAGTATTCCACGACAAAACCAAGTTCACACAATATCTTTCCACGAATCCAGCCCTTCAAAGGATAATAACAGAAAAGAAGCAATACAAGGACGGAAATCACGCCCTAGAACAACCAAGAAAGTAATCATTCAACAAACCAAAAAGAAGACAGCCACAAGAACAGAATGCCAACTCTAACAACAAAAATAAAAGGGAGCAACAATTACTTTTCCTTAATATCTCTTAATATCAATGGACTCAATTCCCCAATAAAAAGACATAGACTAACAGACTGGCTACACAAACAGGACCCAACATTCTGCTGCTTACAGGAAACCCATCTCAGGGAAAAAGACAGACACTACCTCAGAGTGAAAGGCTGGAAAACAATTTTCCAAGCAAATGGACTGAAGAAACAAGCTGGAGTAGCCATTTTAATATCGGATAAAATCGACTTCCAACCCAAAGTTATCAAAAAAGACAAGGAGGGACACTTCATACTCATCAAAGGTAAAATCCTCCAAGAGGAACTCTCAATTCTGAATATCTACGCACCAAATGCAAGGGCAGCCACATTCATTAGAGACACTTTAGTAAAGCTCAAAGCATACATTGCACCTCACACAATAATAGTGGGAGACTTCAACACACCACTTTCTTCAAAGGACAGATCGTGGAAACAGAAACTAAACAGGGACACAGTGAAACTAACAGAAGTTATGAAACAAATGGACCTGACAGATATCTACAGAACATTTTATCCTAAAACAAAAGGATATACCTTCTTCTCAGCACCTCACGGGACCTTCTCCAAAATTGACCATATAATTGGTCACAAAACAGGCCTCAATAGATACAAAAATATTGAAATTGTCCCATGTATCCTATCAGACCACCATGGCCTAAGACTGATCTTCAATAACAACATAAATAATGGAAAGCCAACATTCACGTGGAAACTGAATAACACTCTTCTCAATGATACCTTGGTCAAGGAAGGAATAAAGAAAGAAATTAAAGACTTTTTAGAGTTTAATGAAAATGAAGCCACAACGTACCCAAACCTATGGGACACAATGAAAGCATTTCTAAGAGGGAAACTCATAGCGCTGAGTGCCTCCAAGAAGAAACGGGAGACAGCACATACTAGCAGCTTGACAACACATCTAAAAGCCCTAGAAAAAAAGGAAGCAAATTCACCCAAGAGGAGTAGACGGCAGGAAATAATCAAACTCAGGGGTGAAATCAACCAAGTGGAAACAAGAAGAACTATTCAAAGAATTAACCAAACGAGGAGTTGGTTCTTTGAGAAAATCAACAAGATAGATAAACCCTTAGCTAGACTCACTAAAGGGCACAGGGACAAAATCCTAATTAACAAAATCAGAAATGAAAAGGGAGACATAACAACAGATCCTGAAGAAATCCAAAACACCATCAGATCCTTCTACAAAAGGCTATACTCAACAAAACTGGAAAACCTGGACGAAATGGACAAATTTCTGGACAGATACCAGGTACCAAAGTTGAATCAGGATCAAGTTGACCATCTAAACAGTCCCATATCACCTAAAGAAATAGAAGCAGTTATTAATAGTCTCCCAACCAAAAAAAGCCCAGGACCAGATGGGTTTAGTGCAGAGTTCTATCAAACCTTCAAAGAAGATCTAATTCCAATTCTGCACAAACTATTTCACAAAATAGAAGTAGAAGGTACTCTACCCAACTCATTTTATGAAGCCACTATTACTCTGATACCTAAACCACAGAAAGATCCAACAAAGATAGAGAACTTCAGACCAATTTCTCTTATGAATATCGATGCAAAAATCCTCAATAAAATTCTCGCTAACCGAATCCAAGAACACATTAAAGCAATCATCCATCCTGACCAAGTAGGTTTTATTCCAGGGATGCAGGGATGGTTTAATATACGAAAATCCATCAATGTAATCCATTATATAAACAAACTCAAAGACAAAAATCACATGATCATCTCGTTAGATGCAGAAAAAGCATTTGACAAGATCCAACACCCATTCATGATAAAAGTTTTGGAAAGATCAGGAATTCAAGGCCCATACCTAAACATGATAAAAGCAATCTACAGCAAACCAGTAGCCAACATCAAAGTAAATGGAGAGAAGCTGGAAGCAATCCCACTAAAATCAGGGACTAGACAAGGCTGCCCACTTTCTCCCTACCTTTTCAACATAGTACTTGAAGTATTAGCCAGAGCAATTCGACAACAAAAGGAGATCAAGGGGATACAAATTGGAAAAGAGGAAGTCAAAATATCACTTTTTGCAGATGATATGATAGTATATATAAGTGACCCTAAAAATTCTACCAGAGAACTCCTAAACCTGATAAACAGCTTCGGTGAAGTAGCTGGATATAAAATAAACTCAAACAAGTCAATGGCCTTTCTCTATACAAAGAATAAACAGGCTGAGAAAGAAATTAGGGAAACAACACCCTTCTCAATAGTCACAAATAATATAAAATATCTTGGCGTGACTCTAACTAAGGAGGTGAAAGATCTGTATGATAAAAACTTCAAATCTCTGAAGAAAGAAATTAAAGAAGATCTCAGAAGATGGAAAGATCTCCCATGCTCATGGATTGGCAGGATCAACATTGTAAAAATGGCTATCTTGCCAAAAGCAATCTACAGATTCAATGCAATCCCCATCAAAATTCCAACTCAATTCTTCAACGAATTGGAAGGAGCAATTTGCAAATTTGTCTGGAATAACAAAAAACCTAGGATAGCAAAAAGTCTTCTCAAGGATAAAAGAACTTCTGGCGGAATCACCATGCCAGACCTAAAGCTTTACTACAGAGCAATTGTGATAAAAACTGCATGGTACTGGTATAGAGACAGACAAGTAGACCAATGGAATAGAATTGAAGATCCAGAAATGAACCCACACACCTATGGTCACTTGATCTTCGACAAGGGAGCTAAAACCATCCAGTGGAAGAAAGACAGCATTTTCAACAATTGGTGCTGGCACAACTGGTTGTTATCGTGTAGAAGAATGCGAATCGATCCATACTTATCTCCTTGTACTAAGGTCAAATCTAAGTGGATCAAGGAACTTCACATAAAACCAGAGACACTGAAACTTATAGAGGAGAAAGTGGGGAAAAGCCTTGAAGATATGGGCACAGGGGAAAAATTCCTGAACAGAACAGCAATGGCTTGTGCTGTAAGATCGAGAATCGACAAATGGGACCTAATGAAACTCCAAAGTTTCTGCAAGGCAAAAGACACCGTCAATAAGACAAAAAGACCACCAACAGATTGGGAAAGGATCTTTACCTATCCTAAATCAGATAGGGGACTAATATCCAACATATATAAAGAACTCAAGAAGGTGGACTTCAGAAAATCAAATAACCCCATTAAAAAATGGGGCTCAGAACTGAACAAAGAATTCTCACCTGAGGAATACCGAATGGCAGAGAAGCACTTGAAAAAATGTTCAACATCCTTAATCATCAGGGAAATGCAAATCAAAACAACCCTGAGATTCCACCTCACACCAGTCAGAATGGCTAAGATCAAAAATTCAGGTGACAGCAGATGCTGGCGAGGATGTGGAGAAAGAGGAACACTCCTCCATTGTTGGTGGGAGTGCAGGCTTGTACAACCACTCTGGAAATCAGTCTGGCGGTTCCTCAGAAAACTGGACATAGTACTACCGGAGGATCCAGCAATACCTCTCCTGGGCATATATCCAGAAGATGCCCCAACAGGTAAGAAGGACACATGCTCCACTATGTTCATAGCAGCCTTATTTATAATAGCCAGAAGCTGGAAAGAACCTAGATGCCCCTCAACAGAGGAATGGATACAGAAAATGTGGTACATCTACACAATGGAGTACTACTCAGCTATTAAAAAGAATGAATTTATGAAATTCCTAGCCAAATGGATGGACCTGGAGGGCATCATCCTGAGTGAGGTAACACATTCACAAAGAAACTCACACAATATGTATTCACTGATAAGTGGATATTAGCCCCAAACCTAGGATACCCAAGATATAAGATATAATTTGCTAAACACATGAAACTCAAGGAGAATGAAGACTGAAGTGTGGACACTATGCCCCTCCTTAGATTTGGGAACAAAACACCCATGGAAGGAGTTACAGAGACGGAGTTTGGAGCTGAGATGAAAGGATGGACCATGTAGAGACTGCCATAGCCAGGGATCCACCCCATAATCAGCATCCAAACGCTGACACCATTGCATACACTAGCAAGATTTTATTGAAAGGACGCAGATGTAGCTGTCTCTTGTGAGACTATGCCGGGGCCCAGCAAACACAGAAGTGGATGCTCACAGTCAGCTAATGGATGGATCATAGGGCTCCCAATGGAGGAGCTAGAGAAAGTAGCCAAGGAGCTAAAGGGATCTGCAACCCTATAGGTGGAACAACATTATGAGCTAACCAGTACCCCGGAGCTCTTGACTCTAGCTGCATATATATCAAAAGATGGCCTAGTAGGCCATCACTGGAAAGAGAGGCTCATTGGACTTGCAAACTTTATATGCCCCAGTACAGGGGAATACCAGGGCCAAAAAGGGGGAGTGGGTGGGCAGGGGAGTGGGGGTGGGTGGATATGGGGGACTTTTGGTATAGCATTGGAAATGTAAATGAGTTAAATACCTAATAAAAAATGGAAAAAAAAATAAAATGTAGTTAAGAATGTAGATAGGATGCCTTAGAGATATAATACATCCCGATGGTAGACAAAACATGAGAGACTAGACTTTTAAACAGAGTTGAGACTCTGAAAGACTGCATCACCATGCGGCCACAAGCTGAGGGAGTCAGTAGGTAGAATGTGGTGGTTTCAACAAGAGAACCCTCTCACAGTCCAGGCATTTGAATACTTGGTTCCCATGTGGTAGGACTGTGTGGGGAGTCACACCTTAGGGTGTGACTTTGTGAGAGGAAGTATTTACTGGGGTGGACTTCAGGGTTTCAAAAGCTTCCTTCCTCCCCTGCATTCATTCCTGTTGTTTTCTGCTTGTGCTACAAAATACGAGCTCTCAGCTGGTCCTACAGGCACACCTGGTAACCGCTCCCATACTCTCCCCTACCTTGGTTATGATGGCCTCTTAACCCTCTGGAACTGTGAGCCCCAAAGAAACCGTTCCTTCTAGACGTTGCTTCATTCATGGTTTTTGTTTGGTTTTATTTTGTTATTGTTTGTTTTTAAAATCACAGCAATAAAAAAGTAACTAAGGGCTGGTGAGATGGCTCAGTGGTTAAGAGCACCGACTGTTCTTCCGAAGGTCCTGAGTTCAAATCCCAGCAACCACATGGTGGCTTACAACCATCTGTAACAAGATCTGACACCCTCTTCTGGAGTGTCTGAAGACAGCTACAGTGTATTCACATATAATAAAATAAATAAATCTTTAAAAAAAAAAAAAAGTAACTAAGACAGAAGTCATGGTTTCTCCAGCCAAACTAATGACCTGTCCCCCCTACCTTGCCTTTTAAAACAACAGAGGAGACTGATTTTTCTTTCTTTTTTTTTTTTGAGTTTCTTTTTTTTTATTTACATTTTTTTTCCATTTCCATTTTTTATTAGGTATTTGAGACTGATTTTTCTGCTAATGTAAATAAAATAAAACACTTGAATTCTTGTGTGCTTGGGAAAGAACCTCTGACTTGAAGCAAAAAAGTTCTTATTCAAATGTCATTCAAAGAAGACAGGAACTACAATAACAACAAAAAACAATAGAATATGTAAATTGTATTGGTCACATCCCCAAGAAACCAACCACTATGTGTTTTAGGTGAAAGGATTTAAACACACACACACACACACACTTACACACTCACACACACATTCATTGTAATTAAATAATAATTAATGCTAATAAATACTTGTTCAGTTTATTTTTTTGTCTGTTTATTTGACACAGTGTCTCACTATATAGCCCCGGTTGACCTTAAGTTCACATAGATCCCCCTGTCTCTGCCTCCTTAGGAGTTCTGGGATTAAAAGTATGTGCTGCCACACCTGGCTCTGTTCAATTTGTCTGTATCCCACTTGGTGTTGAGCAACATTTGTGAGTCCTTATCTGCTATATCTACTGTCAAAAAGGATAAGAAAGGTGACTATGAAGTTCTGGCAAACTGTAGGTCAGAAAACCTAGCTTGATTATGGGGAAGGAAGGGGCTTGGAAAGAATGGGTAGGACGGACCAAGGACTGTACTAGCGTGGGGGAGAACTGAGCAGAGCACAATGATACATGTGTATAAAACTGTCCTAATGAAACTCATTATTTTCTACACCAACTTAAGAAAAACTAACAGTATGAAAGGGAACCAAGAGCCAAGCAGACAAGAGTAAAGTGATTGAGCTATGGTCATTAAACTGGTGTTTTGCAACCATGACAACCCTGCGGATAAGCCTCAGAACATGTTTGTTTGTTTGTTTGTTTGTTTGTTTTGTTTTGTTGTTTTTGTTTTAAAAGACAGAGGTAGTAGGCAAGCTATGTTTGTAAGCACGGTACAGGGAAGGCTGGAGGGCAGGGAGGCAGACACAGGTAAACCTCTGGGGCTTGATTGTAGTCTACTTTGAGAGTTCTAGGCCAGTAAGAGACGTCGCTCTGCTCCCAAATAAAAGGTGGACATCACTTCAAGCATGGCACTCAAGGTTGTCCTCTGGCATCCACACTCAACTGCACACATGTTCACAGACACCTGTACGCACATGTATCACACCCACCCACACCCATACTTCCCCTACCCCCATACAAGAAAACCCATCTTTGACAAGGTCAATCATGAAGTGAAAGAGCAGATGCCAGACGAAAGCATAAAGCAAACCTGAGCTAGCTAATCCAGAAGGTCACTGACCCAGCCCTGAAAAAAGCCTTCAGCAATGATACGTTAATCCAGTCCCTTCCCCTTGTTAACTTACAGCATTTTGAAACTTTGATTTGTGTTTTATTTGTGATAGCATTTGTGGTATTGTTTCATAGACATATTCAGAATAAAACATCGTAAGCATGGAAAGTTAGCATCTATCTACCTTTTGGGGTTTTAAAAACGTCTTACTTCTAGGAAGCTGGGAGTATGTGTGGAGGACTGGGAGGAGTAGAGGGAGGGGAAATTGCAGTCAGGATGCATCGAAAACAAAAAAATAAATTTTAAATGACCATATAGTCGAGTCGATTACTCACTGACAGTTTTGAAACTGAAAGATGCTCTGTTCAATAATGGAAGGCTATCAAGTTATATATTCTCCCGCAATGTCTGCAATACATGCAAATAATTCACTTTTATTTACTGTTTATAAGTTTTATTATATAATACAATATAATTAGGCAACTACAGAATAATTCAGATTTTTACCCTGACTATATATTCTGCTTGTAATCTTAATTTTGACAATATTGATAAATCCTGACAAGATGCTTAATTTCTTTTAGAATTTTTGATTATTTACTATCCTATAATAGTTAATGAAATTACAGCTAATTATCAACTAAATACTAAATACCCTAAATAATTATCAACAATTACTTAATTTAAACTAAGATACCATGAATAAAAAATAATCTGCACAAGTGTTTTAAAGAGAATGTTTTTTTATTATTAAAAGAAATTTCTGTAATTGTTAATTCTAAATGTTTGAAGAATAAACTGGGGCAGAGTAATTGCCAGTCTATTGGGAGATTAGGCAAAGAGCATGCAAAGCTCATGAGGCCACAGGACACAGTGGGAAATTCTCTTAGAATAAGTCCAAATTTAGCATCACTGATGTGTAATTTATAATATTGGTGATCTGGTTTTAGTGGATTAAACTGTAGCTTAGAAAGAAAGTATTAATCACATTCTTGAATATCTATTTTCATGGTTGAAGAGGATGAAACAAAAATTCCTATGGTTAACTTTGATATTTACTGTTGCTTTTGGGATTACCTTCCCAGATTTAAAAATAATGAGCTGTCATCTGACCTCACTCACCACCTCGGGGATCAAGCTCCTTACAAGCCCTACATACATGTCTCCTGGCACAGAAGGTGATGGTTCCTTTCTTTTGTCTTCCTCATTACCTGAAAGAGCTACTAATGAAGACCCATGGGGCCACACATAGTAAGTGAGCTAAAGTGATCCTAACTCACACCCTGGAAGGTAATCTTCAAAAAGACAGGGTGCTCAGTATCTTCTGGGGAAAGAGAGAGAATGGAGAAAGTTTCCACCACGACCACCACCACCACGACCACCACCACCACCACCACCATCATCACTACTACTGTTCTGCTACTACGACTACTGCTACTACTATATGTATACTCTTTCCTGCATAAAATTGGAGCAGTTAGATTTCTCCTTCTACCCCATGGGGCCTGGAGATTGAACTCAGATCATTAGCCTGGGCAGCAAGTGCCTTTACCTGCTGAGCCATCTTGATGACCCATCCTGCTTTCTAGAGACATAGGACTTGGGAAAATCAACTTACTGCCCGTGACCCTGAATTTGACCATTGCAAAACAACGAAAACTGGTACTATCCCCAGGGAGCTGTGTAAGGGAAGTAAGGGGAAAAATGGGTATGTAGTATGACTTTAACAAAATTGTGTTCTCCCAACCATGACTACTACCCATTATAAAAAGACTGACATAGAACAAAGAGGCAAAGTGTTGGAAATGGGATGTAAAAGTAACAAGAAACGAAATGCAAGTTTATACAATGTATTAGTTTAGTTGCCATCTTCAAGCTATAGAATAAATTGTTTGAGGAATTCAGAAAAAGGGGAGACAGGGGAGACATTATCACACTATTTACTGTATATGACTTCCTTCCTGGGTCAGTCTGCTTTCTCCTCCTCCTCCTCCTCCTCCTCCTCCTTCCCCTCCTTTTCCTTCTCCTCCTCCTCTCTTCCTCATCTTCCCCCTCTTCTCTTCCTCTTGCTCTCTTCTTCCTCTTCTTCCTCTTCTTCTTGCTTTAAAAACATATTATTTTAAAATTGTGTATCTTTATGTATGTCTGTGAGTGGGTATATGTACATGAATATGAATATGTACATGAATGTAGCGCCCTTGGAAGCCAGAAAAAGGTTTCAGATCCCCTAGAGCTAGAGATAGCAGGAGTTGTAACCTGCTTGATACAAGAGTACTCAAATCAAACTTGGGTCCTATGGAAGAGCAGTGAGCCATCTTTCCAGCCTGTCATTCTTTTAACTAAACAACTATAGAAAACCAATTTTTAGGAGCCTGATATAGCTGTCTCCTGAGATGTTCTGCCAGAGCCTGACAAATACAGAGGCACATGCCCAAAGCCAACCATTGGACTGAGCACAGGGGTCCCAGATGGAGGAGTTGGAGAAGGGACTGAAGAAGCTGAGGGGGTTTGCGGCCCCATAGGAGGAACAGCAATATCAACAAACCAGACTCCCCAGAGCTCCCAAGGACTAAACCACCAACCAAAGAGTACACATGGAGGGACCCATAGCTCTAGCTGCACATGTAGCAGAGGATGGCCTTGTTGGACATCAATGGGAGAATAGGCCCTTGGTCCTGTGAAGGCTCGATGCCCCAGTATAGGGGAATGCCAGGGTGAGGAAGCAGGAGTGGGTGGGTGGGTGGAGGAACACCCTCATAGAAGCAGGGGAAGGGGGATGGGATATGGGGTTTCTGGAGGGGAAACCGGGAAAGGGGATAGCATTTGAAATGTAAACAAATAAAACATCAAAAACATAAAGAAATCTTTAAGAAACTGAAAAAAGAAAAGAAAAAGAAAAAGAAAACCATTTTTATACTAAGCTATATAGAGAGGAAATAGAACAGAGAATCAAAGCACAAAAGAGCTTACAATGTTGGATGCCTTTGTGCTGGCCTTACCTCTCAGGCTAAGCCACATGTAGTGTAACTGGTTAGTGGAGTCTAGCCTTGGATGCTACTATTTCTAGTTGCATGATCATTGGCAAATTTCTTAACTTCCTTCATATCCATTAATATTATTTCAAACTGCCACTATAATGGCAGAAACTTGATCAAATTATACTTCAAAATTAAATGAGAAAATGTATTTAAGGGATATAGTAAAATATCTGGCTCTAAGTGCTCAATAAATTTTATCTTCATTTTCCTTTAATATTAATCATTTCGAGGAAAAAGAGCAAATGATCACAAGCTGGGAAGAATGTAATGTCTGACCCTGGAGAGCCAAGTTCTGTGAAGATGCAGTACTGAATCCATTGAATAGTGCTATAAAATTTAATATGCAAATCTTAGCTTCTAATTTTTGTGTACGCATATTTGTGTGAGTATGGTCTGGGATAAGAAAAGGGATCATGTGAGGTGAAAACAGGGAAGCATTGAGGGAGACAGGTGGGAAGGGTTATGGAATACATTTGATATGAAAGTGGAGAGCAAACACCTTGAGTAGAAGAGATCAAGCATGGATGAGGTCGGGAAAGTGGGGGAGAAGCCAGGGTGAGAAAAAAGTCAACCCAAACTCATCATGGATGGAAAACCCAAGAGAGAGCCTCCTCCTTTTCATTCTAATATAAAGAAAAAGAGTAGGAGTAAGAATTGATTTTGAGTCACATGCAAATTGTTTACTAACAGAAGAACGAGAGCTCTTAGCCTCATTCCATATGTTGTAATGTGGCAGTCAAGCATTAATACACAATACCAAATAGACATCCAGCATTATTCTAGTTACATAAAATGCATGTGCAACTAACCATACTCATATGTGCATATGTATGATTGCTTCTGTGTTCAAATGCAACAAAGCATGAAAACTGCATGTCAGTGAATGTGATTGGACATTACTGGTGCTTTTAAACATAAGGGTCTGTACAGTTTGGGAAAGATTTGTTTCTTTTTATTTAACATGTAGAAATATTATGTCTCCATGAATGTATGCACCTTTAGAGGCCAGGAGAGGGTGCCTGAGCCCCTGGAGTTAGAATTGCAGATGAAGGTTAGGTGCCATGATGTTGGAGCTGGAGTGGGATTCAGGGCCTCTGCAAAAGGAACAACTTCCCCTAACTACTGAACAGTCCGTCCAGATCCTTGCTGTGTACTTTTAATATTCCACATGAACAAGAATTATTTAAAGAAACCTTTTCTTGTGACACAGGGTTTCACTATGAAGTACTGATTGACCTAGAACAAGCTGTGTAGACTAGGCTGGCCTTGGGATCCTCCTGCCTCTGTCTCCCAAGTGTTAGAAGGGATTAAAGGCATTTACCACATGCTGCTACCTTTGGGGAAAAAATTAAATAGTTTTTACTCTCACAATATAAATCATTATAAATTTCAATGCCATAAAAATCACAGCTTGAAATTTCTATTTCAATTATGCTCAGCAGCAGCATAGAATTTATTTTATTGAAAAGTAATGCATACAGGTTTTTTGTTCCTATTGTAATGAAAGTGATTAACATTTCATGCAGTGGGGAAATTGTCAAACCTTCTGGACTAATATGTGCAATCAAAAAGCATTTTCTCTTTTTTGAGCCTGTAAATCTTAGATTCAGCTTTCTGTCCTGAGGAATTTACCTTGTAACATAACAGGTTTTTTTTTTTTAAATTAATAGTCAAGGCCAGCCTGTACTGCAAAAGACCCTGACTTGAATATATAAACACCAACTAGGTATCTACCAGTAATAGCATCAATTCATAAGGCACATCTTGCACAATAGAATCTCAGCATTAAAAAGAAACAAGAAATCAATCGAGGACATGGATATTTCTCACATGCATATTGCTAGGTAAAAGCCAATCTGAACAGTAGCATACTATATGGTTTCAAATGTATGGCACTCTAAACACTTGTCAACACCCAGGTTGTTTAGCACAAGCAATGAACTCTATATTATAGTCAACAGGGTATCAGTACTGACTAGGCAGTATTGTACAGGCTTGTAAATCCCAATACTTAGGAAGACCACCACAAGTTTCTGGTCTACCTAGAATTTCCAGGCCTGCTAGAGTTACTACATGATAAAGCCTTACTCAAAAAAAAATTTTTTTTAAAGTACTTTCTGCTTTGCTGATTTGAAACTGCTCCCCATCCCCCCGAAAAAAATCTATATAAAAAATTACAGAAAAACAAACCCACTAAAACCAAATCATTTCTCAGATAGCTAAGCATTCAGCCAATCCAGCACAAGACCATGAGGAGCTGTCAGTCAGAGATTTTAAGATGCAGCCGGGTGTTGTTAGAGTGATGGATGCTGATTTGTCAGCAGAGTTTCCACTCTGCTGGGAGACAGGAGGAGGGGCTTCTGAAGACTGACAGCCAGTTGTTTGTTTGTTTGTTTGTTTTTGCCATTATAGGGATCGCAGAATGTTTTTTCTTTGCTTCTTCCATTCCCTTTAGATCAGAGTAAAATCTTGGCTAAGGCGGCATATTTAGGGGTAGGGCATTTTTCTTTGTACGGCTTCTAGTTTTAAAGTTTCTCCCGATCTTCTTGTTGCTGTGAACACATTCGGGACATAGCAAATTATCTTCCACTCCTGGTTCTGGGAGAACACAGGCTGGTAACAGGAAGAGAAAATTCATCCTTTGGGGAGTGTCTGGAACCCAGGTCTGACCAGCAAGAAATTTCAGGCCAATCCAGCCTTTCTTATCTGCAGGGAGCTGCCTGCTGTGGACCACACACCATCTGAATCCAATGGCTTGTGGCAGAAAAGCCTGCACATTAGAGGGAGGAGGACAGCGATTCATAGACATTGACTGAGCTGCTCTCATGGCAATCCTTGTCCAGGCTGTAAATGTGCACCCCTAAGGTGAAGCTAGAATTTCCAGCATACCACTCTCCTGCTTCTTACTTCGGCAGCTGCTTGGAGGCCCGATTCCTCTGAAGACTATCTTGGGTTTCTTGGGATCCTGCTTCATTCTGGCCTCACGAGATGTATTGAGAATATAACACTCTTGTTTTGAATATAAATGTCTCCGAAGTCTCAAATAAACCTCAACTTTCTTGCTATTGGTACTCAAGTTATGATGCCGACACCACTCCAGACGAGTGACATTTTCCTTTCCCTATAGTACTCATATCCCTGAGTGCATCCCCTATCCTCCTTGCAAATCTCTTCCAACGATTTGTTCAGAAGGACAACTTGTACAGTGCAATGCATTGTGGGGCCTTCCGTTTACCATGCAGAGCAAACAGAAGAACTGAGGGCCAGTGAAGCACCAGCGATAACGCCAGGAGTCAAGCTCTCCTGTCTGCTTGGGAAAGAAGAGGGAAAGACCGAAGGGGCCAACTACACTAGGAGAAACGTCAAGGCTCGGTTTCTAGGGACTGCACTCCCCAGCTCTGGACACTGCTCTGTATCTGGGATTGCTGCTGTAAAAATCTTCCTGCCATGTAACCTCACAAGAGCTCAGTCCCATTCTGTGGATGAAGAAACTGAGGCTCTGAAAGGTGAAGAACTTGCTTCACTGAAATTCAGACGCCATCACTTTTGAGAAATGTGCTGTTTTAGGCATGTACTAACAAAGCTAAAATTTTCCAGTATAATAATAAGATATCAATGACTGATGTATTCAGTTTTTAAAAATCATGTCTTATAATCTATGAAATATCCTATGGACAGTAGTTAGTAGTCGCTTGTTCAAAAAATAAAGTAAGAGTCTATTTCTTTAGTTTATGAAGCTCTATGTCCTTACATACAAAAGTATAGCATTAAGTCTCTTATCTTATGCTGTGATACAATAGAAAAACATTTTTTTTTCCTGAAAACTACAAGTCTTTTTTTTCCCTTTTGTATAGTGGGTGTGTGAATTTATAGGTGTGTTTTGTCTCTTGGTATCTCCAGGGAATTTGCTCTTGTGTACTTCAAATCATCTTTAGTTTATTTATGATGCTCTGTGTAATTTAAATACCATGCAAATATCTGATGCACTTCATGGTTTAGGGAATGACAATGAGACTTCTGTACATGCTTAACAGAGATGCGAGTTTATTTTGAATATTTTGAGCCGTGCTGGTTAAGTTTGTGGACTCTGCAGACAGAAGGCTGAGTGCGTATTTTAGAACTGGCTGGTGAATATATTAACCCTGGTCTTAGGAACTACTGTAATGCCGTTTTTTATAAGCACTTCATTTGCAAGCTACTCGAGGAGCATTTTATTTCTCCAATTTTCCTTGTAGAATGCCATCCATTAAATCAAGCTTGTTAGTTTTCGTTCTCAAACCTTCTGCATCTTTACTGATTTTTCGTGCCTACTTGATCTATCAATTACAGAGAGAGGGATGTTAAGAACTCTCACTGTAATGGTAGATTTGTCAATTTTGTAATTCATTGATTTTTTTCTTTGCTGTAGATTTTGAAGCTGTGTTTTTAGAAGGCATGGAAGCATAAAACTGAGATACTTTTCTGTAGAATTATACCTTTTAGCACTCGGCTCTGAGCCAGATTATCCTTAATAATGTCTTTTGCCTTAAAGGGCACTTTTTTCTGATAAAAATATATAGCTACAGTACATTTCCACAAATTTTCCCAGCATGTATTATTCTGTCTCTTTACTTTAAACATTTCTATGCTGTTATATTTTAGTTGTAAATCTTGCTTACTACATATATATGGGTTTTTCTCAGTGTGTTACTCAATTTGAGTTGTGACTTTCATAAATTGCATGTAACTGGACTTAAAAGGTCAATTATACACTGCTGTAAAAAACCTAGATACACTGTGATTTCTTACATACTATAATTCCTTTTGCTTTCTTGAACTTTTATTTTCCTGCCTTTTTTTGTGAATCTTCTGGTTTTTTACCTTTCTAGCATTTTAAAAGGTTCTTTAAGGTTTCTTTCCCTTTTGAATGCTTTGTAATATTTCTGTTCCTCTAGAACATTAATTTACTAATATTGTTATCATTATCATTAAGAATTTGCAAAGAAGAAAGGAGAGGAAAAAAAGAAAAGAATCAACTAGGTAGTTATGGTCCATGCCTTTAATCCCAGCACTCGGGAGGCAGAAGCAGGCAGATTTCTGAGTTCGAGGCCAGCCTGGTCTACAGAGTGAGTTTCAGGACAGCCAGGGCTATAAAGAGAAACCCTGTCTCAAAAAACCAAAAAACAAACAAACAAAAAACCCAAAAAACAAAAGCAAAAAAAGAGAATTGTTTTACCACATACTTTATTTATATTAAATGTCTTAAAAGTGGTTTTATTTTTTTATTAGCATATACATACATACAAACACCATACATAGTAATGGGTTTCATAAAGACATTTTCATTCAAGTATATCATGTACTCTGACTATAACCCACAACATTCTCTTATTATCTCTTTCTCCCCTCCTCCAACTCTGCTTCCCTTTCTCAAATAGTATCAGTTCTGTTTCTGCATTATATACAATTTTTTTTTATACACACGTATATAAGATCTAGGCTCTACATATGACAGGAAACAAGCAATATTTGCATTTTTCAACTTGGTACATTTCACTTAATGTCATGGCCAAGCAGAACTCCATTGTGTGTGTTTATGAATATATAAGTATATATAATATATAAAATATATTAATATATAAGTATATATAATAATACATATAAGGATATATATGTATATATTTTCTTTACCCATCATCTATTGACAGACACTCAAGTTGATTCCATAACATGGCTACTGAAGATGCTGCTATAATAAACATGAATGTGAAGATATTTTGTACTCTGTTGACTTTATTTTCTTTGGACAAATATTCCCAAGAACGATATAGCAGGATCATATGGCGGTTCTAATTTCAGTTTTTACTGGAGCTTCCATACTGATTTTCATAGTGGCTGGATTAATTTACATTCCTGACAGCTGTGTGTCCCCCCGCCCAAAGATTCTCTCTTTCTATTTTTTTAATGATAGATACTCTGCTTAGGGTGAGTTGGAATCTTTGTGTACTTTCATTTGAATTTTATTAATAATAAGTATGTGCAACACCTCTTCTTTGGCTAAGTGGCAATGCTTCATCCTTTGATAACTATCTGCTCATCTAATTAGTCCACTTGTTGATTTTTTAGTAGTTTTACAATTCTTTATATATTATGGATATTAATATTCTGTCAAACATATAGCTAGCAAAGAATTTATTGCATTCTGTAGTTTTCTCTTGGCTCTGCTAACTGTTCTGCCTGCTGTGCATAAGCTTTTCGATTTTATGCAATCCTATTATTTTGTGAATTATTGAAATATTTCAGAAAGTCCTTGCTTACACCTATACCTTGAATTGTTTTCTCTATGTTTTTCTTTTTAACAATTTTAGAGTTTTCAGTCTTAAAGTCTTTGACTCATTCTAATTACTTTTTGTATAAGGTGAGAAATAAAAGATGCTTTCTTCTCTATATTTCTTTTTATAAAAGACTTTATAAAAGGAAGAGGAAGTGAGATGGCTGTAGCTAGGTGGTTTGTTTGTTTTTTTCCTTTATATTATTCCATTGAAGGACATGTCCATTGTGCCATTACCTTGCTGTTTTTGTTACTAGGACTTTGTAGTATAATTTGAGATCAGGCATTTCCATACCTCCAGCAGTGGCCTTTCTATTCGGAGACTTTTTGTTCACCAAAATGAATTTTAGGATTGCTTTCTCTAGTTCCATGAGCCATGACATAGAGATTGTATTTGGGATTGTGATGAACTTGTACATCAGTTTCAGTATGCTAGACATTTTTAAGACATTCATTTTCCCATCCTTGAGCATGCCACATCTTACCATTTTTTAATGTACTCTTCATTTTTTGAGTGTTTTAAAGTTTTCATTGTAGGGGGTCTTCCATTGATTTGCTTAAGTCTATTCCTAGGTCTTTAATTTGTTTTGAGGCTCGTGTGAACAACATCACTTTCTTTCACAGCAGGCTTATTATTGGAATATAGGGAAAGTAGTTTTTAAATGATGATTTTGCACATTTAGAGTTTGCACAGGAGGAAAAGGAAGTGACGAAACACGAGCATTTGCGGTCTTAGCTATTTTTAAATGTTTCCCATGATTTCTGGTTTGTATTCCCCTGTGTGTTGTACCAGACTCTTTAAATCTGAATTGCTCATAAATGTACTGTATTTTTCCAAATTCAAGCTTTTGGGATGTATAAGTTGGAAGGGTGAGTACAGCTGGCACACTGCTGCTATAAAAGAGATGTAAGCACTGCCATGAGTCAAATTCTGTTCTTTTCTCTTGTTGTCAGTTACCAACACCCCAAGTCTAGAAACCTCATCTTGTTTTTGCCCATACAGTTTTAAATTTCCTGTATTTGTTTATTTTCTATCTGTTGCTTGCCTGTCTGTCCGTCTATCAATCCATCCATCCATCCATCCATCCATCCATCCTTCTATCTCTCTCTTTCTCTCGCTCTCTATCTGTTCATCCATCTATCTATCTTGACAATTTCACACACATCAATACAACGGATTTTCATTATTTTTACCATCCCATTCATCTCTGTCTTCTGCTGAAATGGTTTTCCTTCCCTCTGTGATAGCTTTAGTTTTCAATTTGACACAATCTAGAGTCACCTGCAAAGTGAGTCTCAATGAGAGATTGTCTAGATTAGGTTAACCTGTGGGGATGACTTTATTATGGGTGGCACCATTCTTTTGGCAGGGGATCCTGAACTATAAAAGAGTGGAGATAGCGAGCTGAGCCTTGGAGTGTATGAACTGATCCATTGATTTCTGATGTTGACTGTGTCTGTCCACACGACTAGCTGATTCCATTCCTGTTGCCTTGACTTTCCTGTAGTAGTGGAATACAACCTGGAATTGTGACCCAAATAAACTCTTTCTCCCGTGTTTTCTGCCAGGATACTTTATCAGAGCGACAGGAGAAAAGCTAGAGCACCTTCTTATTGTCACCTTTTATTTTTTTATGGCTCCTGAGTTTGCTGACATGAGAATGAGTGAGACATTATTTATGAGAACCTGGGCTATTTACTAATTGCTACGCCCTTGGAAAAAAAATGACAGCTCTTCCTCTAGCAACCATTTATTGTCCCATGAGCTGCTCTCCATCCCAGATGAAATGATTATTAGTCCTCTCAGAGAAGGAATTACACAGAAAAGCACGCTCCCAATGAAATATAGAATGTAATGTAATATGATTTTCAATGGTAAAAATAAGCACAGATTTGCCCCAAATCAGCACAATATATTGAAACCAGTGAACAGTTTCCAAGCATCAGAAAGGGAACTCACAAAATTAAGTGGACTTATCACTGAGTTGTGGAGCTGCTGGATTTTTGCATTTAATCTGAAATCTGTGAAGGCCTTTTCCATATAGTTTAAATCAAGTGAAAATATCTATTAAATTAAGAGACAAAGACCATAAAAGCCTGTCCCACAATCAAGACAACGCAGGGTGAAGCAGTGGGAAGATGAAGGGTTTTGGTGGGAGAAATTTGGCAAGCAGTCTGGGCTGTGCCAATTATTGACGGTATGCTTTTTCATCTGTCTAAGGGTTTTACTGCTGTGAACAGACACCATGACCAAGGCAACTCTTACAAGGACAACATTTAATTGGGGCTGGCTTACAGGTTCAGAGGCTCAGTCCATTATCACCAAGGTGGGAGCATGGCAGCATCCAGGCAGGCATGGTGTAGGAGGAGCTGAGAGTTCTACGTCTTCATCTGAAGACTTCTAGCAGAATACTGATGTCCAGGAAGCTACGATGAGGGTCTTAAAGCCCACATCCACAATGACACACCTACTCCAACAAGGCTACACCTACTCCAAGAAGGTCACACCTCCAAACAGTACCATTCTCTGGGCCAAGCATATTTAAAGTGCCACACCATGTGGCCCCCTCCCCCAAATTCCTTCTCTTACAGGCCGTTTGCTATGCTTTGAATAAATATAAAATATCTTAAAGATTACATAGATGATTTAATCAGTCAGGCTTTGGACATGAAACTATTCCTATCTATCCATACATCTATCTATCTGTCATCTGTCTTATCTGCCTATCTATCTGTACATTCAGCGAAAAGAAAGCTATGTGTTGACACTGCACTGAGTGATAGAAATTAAATGTTACTTAATTTCAAATATCTTAATTTCAAATATCAGTGCCTTGTTATAGCAGCTAGCTAATTAGAAAGTTTATGGAGGACTTAAAATCTTTTATTGTTCTTAATGTTTTCACTCTCTTCAAAAACTTCAATATCTTGGTAATATAGTTACAAACCTGTTCTACAAATTAAGTGTTTAACAGGCACATGCCTGGCATCTATCTCTAGAAAGCCTTGATGAGCTTTGCTCTGCCAAAGTGTCTGCTGCAAAGAAGAGACTGTCATTTCAGTCTCCCACGGAATCTTCATAGGAGAGAAGGCATCAACCCACAGTTCTCTTAACTTCAAACATCTTCTCTGACAAACATTCCCAGCTGCCTTGTATGGAATACATCCGGACTTCCATTGCTTACTTGATCTGTGACCTAGTAATCCTTCCCACAAGCAGAACAGCCAAAGTCTGGGACCCATCTTCAGACTCTTGAAAGTCTCAGAATCTTCCATTTGTGTGAGGCCACAGTCATGAAAATTTATAAACTCCTGTTCACTGAACTTTTTTTAAAGACAAAAGTGTGTCTCAAAATGGTGAAACTGGTGGAGTTACTGTTAAGGGAGTTGAAGCTCTTAGGGTCATTGGAGTATATTGGGAAGACTTCCCATTGGGAGTGATGTTTCAGCTGGGAGTTGAGAACTGGAGAACACTTTAGTCAAGGACAAGGGGAAGGAGGAACTATTCAGAGACGTTAGCCAGATATAACAGGCAGGAAATGCTCTATGACCCAGTTCGTCCTTGGGGAAATTCCTGTGTGGAAAGCCACTACCCTGCAGTTGGGCATGTCTAGAAAACTGCGCGAAGCTTCTCAGGACAGCTGTAGAAAATATCTTAACTCATTCTCAGATCTGCTCTGGCCCCAAGTCAGCCTTCACAGCTGTGCTACCCTTGTCACTAGGATTTATGACTGCAGAATTAGAGAAAAGAAGAAAACAATTACATTTTAAAAATCACCATTTGTCTTACACATTCTTGCCCATCTTGTAATGAGAAGTAATTCTTAAGAGACATTTCTTTCATTTTCATAAATAATATCTTTCATTGAAGAAAGTCAGAAGTTGGAGATCACTGCCATCTAGTGGCCATATCTGGAATTGCTACTTGTCAGAGTCTACAGATAGTAAATAAAGTAATAAAGTCTGTTTTCTCACCTTCCTTTAATGCTTCTAATTAAATTCATAATCTAATGTAAAAACTGGTACTAGTTAAGTATATTATCACCTTATAATCCTTGATGATATGATATTCATATTGTTCATGAATGGAAGATTTTTGTCTGGTATGTGTATTTAAAATCAAGTAGGGATGTCTAAGAATGACAGGAAGGAGAAAGCAGTTAACTTAGAGTAATGTGTAATAAAAGAAATTGTTAAATCTTTTTAAAAAGAGTTCATCTTTGAAGCTTCCTGTTCCACATGCTATTCTGAGATTTCTCTATTTGAAAACATTTATTTACTTAATTTATGTAGTGTGTGTACGTGCCATTGTGTTCCCATGAAGGCAAGGGTTCTCTCCTTCCACCACTCCAGGGAATCAAACTCAAGTCATTACACTTAGCTGCAAGCGCCTTTACTCACTGAGCCCCATCACTGACCTCACTTCACTTTTTATTTCAGCATCAAAGAAGTGATTTCTCATAACGTCAAATATCTGTTTACTTGAAGTTTAGCTCCCTAGGTTCCAGATAGGAAATGGATCACAAATCACAAGACTTTTTCACTTAGTCAGTTTCCTGGAGTTGGCCTCCGCTCTAACATATAATATATTTTCTGTATAGAGATAGTCCTTTCCTCGGGGTCAGCCTAGTCAGGAAGAACTTTATTGATTACATTCCCTCAGACAGTTCCCATCACTCCTGGGCGCTCTCTGCCCCTCTTCCATGTTTATATTTTCTATGATTAAGGTGACATAGGTTTCATTGTATTCATGTACACGTTTTTTTATTAGATATTTTCTTTATTTACATTTCAAATGTTATCCTCTTTCCTAGTTTCCCCTCCGAAAATCCCCTACCCCTTCGCCTCTCCCCCTGCTCCCAATCCACCCACTTCTACTTCCTGGCCCTGATATTCCCCTATACTGGGGCATAGAGCCTTCACAGGACCAAGGGCCTCTCCTCCCATTGATGCCTGATAAAGCCATCCTTTGCTACATATATTGCTACATATGCAGCTGGAGCCAAGGGTCCCTCCATGTGTACTCTTTGGTCGGTAATTTAGTCCCAGGGAGCTCTGGGGGTACTGGTTAGTTCATATTGTTGTTCTTCCTATAGGGCTGCAAACCCCTTCAGCTCCTTGGGTACTTTCTCTAGCTCCTTCATTAGGGAACCTGTGCTCCATCTAATGGATGGCTGTGAGCATCCATGTCAGTATTTGCCAGGCACTGGTAGAGCCTCTCAGACGACAGCTATATCAGGCTCCTGTCAGCATGTTTCCCATGTACTAGCATATTTCTTTCTTTCTATGAACATTAAGATCTAGTATTATTGCTGTTATGATTACTAGTTTTAACTTTGCGATGAGGAACAGAAGGCAGCAAGAGGCTTAAAGTTACAATGGAAGCGTTGTATTTTATCATGTTATTTTGATATTTCTTTATTTTTAGCTAATTTAATAATAATTATGTATATCATGGGTGTCTTAGTCAGGGTTTCTATTCCTGCACAAACATCATGACCAAGAAGCAAGTTGGGGAGGAAAGGGTTTATTCAGCTTACTCTTCCACATGGCTGTTCATCACCAAAGGAAGTCAGGACTGGAACTCAAGCAGGTCAGGAAGCAGGAGCTGATGTAGAGGCCCTGGAGGGATGTTCTTTACTGGCTTGCTTCCCCTGGCTTGCTCAGCCTGCTCTCTTATCTACCAGCCCAGAGATGGTCCCACCCACAAGGGGCCTTTCCTCCTTGATCACTAATTGAGAAAATGCCTTACAGTTGTATCCCATGGAGGCATTTCCTCAACTGAAGCTCCTTTCTCTGTGATAACTCCAGCTGTGTCAAGTTGACACAAAACTAGCCAGTACAATGGGGCAAAGTGTGATATTTAAAGAATCAATTTTAAGACTAAAGTCATTCTTAGCATATTCATAACCTCAAACATACATTTCTTTGTCATGAGAGCATTTCAAATCCTCTCTTTTAGTTATTGTGGAATACACAGTATGTTATTATTAACTATAATATCATCAACTATTCTCTACTCTGGAATACCCGAAAATATTCCTCCTATCTGCTGTTCTGCAACCATTGATCAGTGACGTCCTCATCTTTCTCCTGCCCCTGCATATAAATGTCTGATTACCACCACTCTACTCTGAGATTCCACAGATTGGCTCTTTTGGAGTCCTCAGATGTGTGAGATCATATGTGTTTGTCTTTCTGTGATTTGATTATAATTTTATGCAGATAAACTCTGCATTATTTTAAAAAATAAATATTTGTCCTATAATTCTACCTCTGGGTATATACACAGAGTTGAAAACAGTTGTTTAAGCCAAAGGTTGTTCATGAATATTTATACAAAATTATTCATAATTTTAGCCGACAGGTGGAAACAACCAAATGTCAAGCAGTGGGTAAACATACAAACAAAACGTGATCTAGTTATTCAATACAATGTGATTCATCTATAAAATTACTAAGGTATATTGTAACATGGATAAGTCCTGAAACTATTATTGAATGGTTTATTGATATGAAGTGTTCTAAATAATATAGAGACGGGTGCTGGAAAGATGGCTCAGACATTAAGAGCTCTGACTGGTGTTCCAGACGCTATGAATTCAATTCCCAGCAACCACATTTCAGCTCCCAAACCATCTGTAACTCCAGTATCATGGACTCTGACTCCTTACTGGCCTCTTTGGGCACCAGGTGTGCATATGATGTACAGCCATACATGTAGGCGAAATATCCATATACATAAAATAAATATTTTAAATAAATTGACAAAGAATAAATAAATGGCTGCTTATGTCTATAGGGGAGGATGCAAGAGATAGCTAAAGGGCAAAAGTGTTTCCTTGTGGTCATGAAAGTGTTCAAAACAAACTGTGTAGTGATGGTTGCACATTTTTATGACATATTAAAAGTCTTAGGGCTGGGCGGTGATGGCGCACACCTTTAATCCCAGCACTTGGGAGGCAGAGGCAGGCAGATTTCTGAGTTCGAGGCCAACCTGGTCTACAAAGTGAGTTCCAGGACAGCCAGGGCTACACAGAGAAACCCTGTCTCGAAAAAAAAAAAAAGTCTTAGGTTTGTACACGCTAAATAGGTGCATTATAAAGTGTATAGCTTGTGAAATATGTATCACTAAATGGCTATAAAATGTAATTCTTATAAACCAGTTTTGATTCCTGAAGTCTTCAATACAAGGAGTTCTTGGGTCCACCATGGTAAGGTTTTAAAATTGATCCCCAGGGCTGCTATTGTAGGGCAAGAATTTTTATTCATTTTGTTTACCATTATACCTGCTATTTGGTAGACTCAGTGTATTCCCATGAGAAAGTCTTCAGTACTTACAAAAGTATGCAGGAGAATGTAAGCCTCAGGATGATGTCAGTCTCATCCATTATTCCCTTGATTGTGAGCAGCATCTAGCACAGTGAAGGCACTCCGCACTTCTGAAATGAATGCACTGTTTCTTCTGTCTCAAGTTCAATGGAAACTAGTGTGTTCAATATTCATCCACATGGAAAATGGATGGAGAAGAAAATTTTCGAAGAAAAAACAGCCAGCAATGAATACAACCCGAGGACTCGCGGAAGAAAAAATTGGCAATTTTGTGAAAAAATTTCCAAACCTCTTAACAATTGAAGAAATCGAAAGAAGGAGTAGTGAGGCTGATTCCATTCATTCAAACTAAGCACCTGTCAGCACATTAAGAGACTCATTTTATGCCTCCCCTACAGACAGTCACACACACAGAAGAAGAATGGCACATAGAAGACCTAAGGGCATTCATGTTTGGTGAAGGTGGCACTGCATAAATGTCTAGGTGACTGCTGAACAAGTCCTGACCAATGACAAAACCAATAGACATGCTACCAAGTCAGGAGTCGATGTCAAGGGGCCTTCATCCTACACACAGAGCTCCACAGAAGATCTGCTGAGGGTGGGAGAAATAGCGTTCTCCAGGGAAGAGCTCCTAAACTGATTATCCAATATCCAACTGAGTATTAGCCCTGAGAAATACTTATATGGATTGAGTAGGTTGTATTTATCCACTTAGGAACACACACACACACACACACACACACACACACACACACACACACACACACTTAAAAATAGAGGCCATGAATCTGAGAGAAAGTGAAGGGATACATAGGAAGGGTTGGAGAGAGGAAAGTTAAAGGGAGAGATGATATAATTATATGTTAAAAACTGTAGTAGCTCTTTGGCTTGTGGACATAACCATGAAACAAGCAAACAAATGCCTTTCCATTGCATAGCTCATGCTACCATGAGATTAGTAAAAGCTAATAAACAAATAAGGAATAAAATACAGAGGGTGAGAAATGGTGTAATTTGGAGGGGCAGAGCCCAGTGCCATTAGAAGCATGGAACTGGAATCCAAAATAGTTCTCTTAAAAGCTGTGTGGGAAGGCGATAATAGAGAAAAATTAGTTGACAGGTACAAAATTACTGTTAGATAAGAGGAATGATATTTAGTATTATATATCACAGCAGGGTGACTATAGTTAATAACATCAGTGTATACCTCAAAACAAGAAAAAAGGTTCGAAGTGTTCTCATAACAAACAAATGTTAAGTATCTGAGGTGATGTATACCACTTATTCTGATTGATCACTGCACATTGTAGACACGTTTAGAAATGTCACACTATACCCAGTAAATGAAGACAATTATTATGTGCCCATTAAAAGCAGGATGATGCTTAAAAACCAAAATGAGCAAAAGACCTCTTTTTCAAACAGCCATGTGTGAACAAGGACCAGTCAAGCGGAACACCTATGATTTTGAGAGCAGCATTTAGCACTTAAGTTAATGTTATTCTGTGGGCCACAAGTCAAAATTACAAACTGAGAAAGCATCAGGAGTTGCTTCTGTTACCTGCAATTCAAATCCATTAAATCCATTCCCTGTGCTTTTAGGCACTTAGAGTTATGTTGAATATTTCTGATATAATTCTTAAAAGGGCATAAACCAAACTGTTTTTGAAAACAGGCAAAGGCTTTTCAGACCAATCTCTCTCTCTCTCTCCCTCTCTCTCTCTCTCTCTCTCTCTCTCTCTCTCTCTCTCTCTCTCTCTCTCTCTCTCATTCTTTCCCTCCTTCCCTCTCTCCCTCCCTCCTTCCCTCCTTCTTTCCTTCCCTCCCTCCTTCTCTCCTTTCCTCCCTCCTCCCCTCTCTCCCTTCCCCTGTTTCTCTGTCTCTAATATGAACCAGTCCAGTAGGAATATAGTTGATACACTTCTCCATGTATTTGAGGAAAATATCACATATAGAATAACAATAAGAGAAGAGTTTATGAATTTTAAGAATAACAAGATGAGGTATATAAAGGGTTTGGAGTGAGGAGAGGGAAGGGAGAAACATTGTAACTAAATTACAATCTCCTAAGGAGTCATTTTATTGCTAGGTTTCTTAGGTTTCTTTGGCAGAACAATAGTATTTGGTTTCCCCTCAGGTCCATGGATTGTCTAGCTTTGAGTTCTAGGACACTCAAGCAGTGTCAGGCACGGGTATTACCTCATGGTACATACTACAACTTTTGTGGCACAACTGTACCAGGATATCTTGTATGTGGCTCACCATTGTAAACCACAGGGTTTATTGCTGGGTTAATAATTATCTTTCTCATCTGATAGTGTGCTAAGTATAATTTAGTACTATGAACATTAGTCTGTAGAGTTGAAGCCTCTAGTTAGGTACTAGCTCAACTTCTCTGAGTTCAGTGGGATATGAAAGTATTTTTTTTCAGTAATAGAGGCTGTCTTGACTAGTTTTATGTCATCTTGACATAAGCTAGAGTCACTAGAGAGGAGGAAGCCTCAATTGAGAAAATGACTCCATAAGATCAGGTCTTAATTAGTGATCGAAGTGGGAAAGCTCAGTCCATTGTGAGTGGAGCCATTCCAAGCAGGTCCTGGGTTCTATAAGAAAGAAGGCAGAGTGAGGCATGTGAAGCAAGCCAGCAAACAACACCTATGGCTTCTGCATCAGCTCCTGCCTCCAGGATCCTGCCCTGTTTGAGTTCATGTCCTCATCTTCTCCAATGATGAACAATGATGTGGAAATGTAAGCCAAATAAACCCTTTCCTCCTTGACTTGCTTGTGGGTCTTCGTGTTTCCTCACAGCAACAGAAACCTTAACTAAGACATAGCCTTACCATCAGTATATGGAGAGACTATAGCTTGGCAATAGTCTAAGATATTTGGGGGGGGTTCTATTGAGCCCCTTTGCTTGACAACTCAATTAGATGTAACCCATTCCTAGCATTAGAGGCTTCATTTGGTGGTAAGAGATCTCTAGCTGAGATTTTGCTTCCCCACTATATGGTGAGTCTGTTTAGATTTCTTACATTTATTTTAAGAAGGTTCTACATTATCCATTTGTATTTTCAATACAATCCCTCAATTGGTCCTTAGTTTTACCTGTTTCTCCCCATCTTCTCTTCCCCTTTGCATTTGATCCTCCAATTCCAGTCTCCCCATCCCATCTCTCCATAATTATCTATTATACTTTTCCTTCCTAGAGAGACCCTTCCCTACACCTAGTCCCTTATACTACATTTAGCTTCTGTCTTTTTGGAGGAACTGTGTAAAAACCAGTATCGCTCCCTTCCTGCTGCTTGAAGATCCGAACCATGTAGAACTCTAGCACCATGTCTATCTGTGTGCTACCATGCTCCCCACCATGCTAATAATGGACTAAACCTCTAAAACTGTAAGCCAGCCCCAATAAAATGCTCTTTTATAAGAGTTGTCATGGTAATGGTGTCTCTTCACAGCAGTAGAACACTGACTAAGACATATCATATTTGTAGTTTTGGATGTAGGTTACACCACTTGGGATAATTTGTTCTAGCTTCATTCATTTTCCTCTGCATTTCATGAATTCATTTTCCAAACAGCTAAGTAATATCCCATTGTGTAAATGTACCACAGTTTCTTTATCTATTCATCAATTGATGGACATCTAAGCTGTTTCCAATTTCTGTCTATTATGAATAGAATCAAGCAGCAATGAACATGGATGAGCAAGTATCCTTGTGGTAGGATTAAGAGACCTTTGGTCATATCCCCAAGAGTGGGATAGCTGAATCTTGAGGTAGATGTATTCCCAGGGTCCTTATAAACCACTACCCTGATTTCCACAATGGCTGTACAAGTTTGAACTTCCATCAGCAGTTGATGAGTGTTTCCCCTTTGCCCCACATCTTCACCCACATGAGCTGTCTTTGTGTGGTGTGTGGTGTGTGTGTGTGTGTGTGTGTGTGTGTGTGTGTGTGTGTGTGTGTGTGTAAATTGATCTTGACCATTCTGATTGGTATAGGATAAGGAACACAGCAACAAAATGATTCTCACAGAGACTGGCAGCCTGCACTAGATAGGGTCCCAACACTGAGTGGGGAAAGTAGACAAAAGCTCCAATCCCTAACTCATAAGCTCTCTCCAATTGTTAACTGCTGGCAGATGAAAAATTTAGTTTCTCTAACCAGGAGTTTCACAGAGGATACAAACCACACTTAAGGGTAGGCTTCACACCCAGTAGTAGATGGCCAACACAAAACAAACTTAATTTTTGGAGGCTTTTGTTATTGTTGTGGGTAGATGGGAGAATCTGGGCTGGTAGGAAACCACAATCACCATGCCCAACACATATACAGCAGAGGACTGCCTGGTCTGGCCTCAGTGAGAGAAGATGTGCCTAACCCTCTAGAGACTTGAGGCTCTAGGAAGCAGGTATACCTGGTGGGGTGGGAGTGAGAAGGTGGGGACATCCTCTTGTAGACAGTGTGGGGGAGGAATGGGATGAGGAACTGTGTGAGGGAGCACTGGGAGAGGGTAATAACTGGAGTATAAAAATGCTTAAAGATAATTAGTAAAACATTCAAGCCCAATTCATGCTGCCCCAAATATATTTTCAATAAAAAGTAAAAATAATGAAAAAACAAACTCTAAATGTCTATTTATTCCTGCTTTCTGTCTGTTTGTTGTCTGCTTGCTTTTTAGACAGGATCTTACTATGGTCTGGAATGTGCTATGCTGAGGAGGCAATTACAGAGATCTTCCTGCTTCTATCTCCCAAGAGCTGGGATTGAAGCCTATACTTCATTCCAGGCTTTAATATATCAGAGTCTTGGAAAGTGTGTGCTGCATAAGACAACCAACTTGATAATGGAAACAGAGTTTTCATGAAATGGATAGCAGTCTTGGTCTTTTTCCACACACTTAAAAAACCACTGTTAGCTGAAAATATGTTAATTATATATTTTGGGGGTATACTTCAAGATATGTATATATATACACACACAGTGTGAAATGATTAGGTCAAACCGGCATGTATTACCTCACCTACTTACGTTCTTTATTTGGAGAATGTTTTAAAAAATACTTAATTTTTATAATTTCATTTATTATTTGTGTGTGTATAAAAGAGCATGTGTGTGTGTGCACACACATGCATGAATGTGCGCTTCCATGTGCCATAGCATACAAGCCTGCACATAGAGGTCAGAAGACAATTTCTGGGAGTCAAGTATCCCCTTCCACCACGTGGGTAAATCAAACAGACATTGTCATGCTTGGTGGTAATTGCCTTTACCTGCTGAGCCATCTTGCTAGTCCTAGAAATACTTTTGACATGAACTATTTAGTCTTTTTCTTGACAATAGAAGAAGCAGCAGCAATAATAGCAAGAGTGTGTGTCAGTCAAGGGGTCCTTCCCCTCGAAATGGCCACCATTGTGTTATTTGGCTAGATGTTACCACTCAGCTCCAGACAGTCCTACGCTTGAGGGCATAAAAGATTCTTGTGCTGAAGCCAAGACACACCAGGGAGTTGTATTTCTGTATGATACTCTCCGATAATCAGATGTTACCAACTATTCAAAACCAAACCAAACCAAACCAAACCAAACCAAACCAAACCAAACCAAACCAAACCAAACCCATGGGGACAAAACTGTGTTCCTCAAATCAACACTTCATTTTCTGTTTAAACCAGTATTTATTGAAGAAATTTAAAGTCAAAGCCAGAAAGTTTATAATCTAAAGACAGACATGATCCATATTTCATAATCACCTCCAAGTACCAAAAGTACAATGGAAACTATAAGGAAAAAAAAAGGAGGGAAACAAAATGAAGAGTAGAGGCATAAAGAACTCAACCTTTTGGTGTTGTCCACACATAGACAGTGGAAAGTGTTGTCTTACTGCTCAAGTTATGATGGAAGTGAATGAAAACGTTTACCAAAATAACCCCATATCTGTCAAGAGTAAGTACAAAAATACTCAACAGGAAAAATGGAGACACAATGGTCAGCCAGCAAGAGTCTTCTTAAAACAACAACAACTATTTTGGCATGCCAACCTACCATCACTTTCTTGCATTGTACAGAGATCCTCAATTTCTGGGATTCTTCCTATTGGCAAGGAGTGATAATCTATATGCTATAGATAAAAAACAAACAAACAAACAAACAAACGAGTTCCAAACATGGATTAGAAATAAGTAACTTTTTAACTGTGCAAATCTCAGCTCCAACTTTACACAGCACAGAAGGAAATGCCAAGTGGATGTGCGAGATATACAGTCAGGACTAGTTTTTGTTGAGCCTTGAGTGAATACTATCTTTATAGCCCTATTAACGTCAAAGGCTAGGCCTTTGTTTATCACCCAACTCTGAAAAAAAATCTATCAGCAGTGTAAAGTCTTTTTGTCAAAATTAAACAGACAACATACAAAAAACATGGTTTCAAGTTGTTTTTATCTTCTCCAAGCTCAATATTTAACTTTAATGCAATCACCAATTCAAGACCATTTTCACATATAAAAATATTTTTTGCTTATGGATTATATATATTCAAACCATACAAACAGAGAACATTAGGTTGCCTGGTTTCCAGTTCAAGAAATATTTGATAAAATTCCCAGTCCCAGGATAAATACTCTCTGCTAAGTTCGCAAAATAAATAAGCCTGAAGACAAAGGAATCTTTGTTCCCTGTTGAGAAAATCCATTTTTCACATACTGGGAAAAAGAAATGATTTGGCAGAAGGCCTGAGTACAGGCTGTTATTTGAAAGTGGAGAGGTGAGCGTGTGCATGGAAACGCAATTGACTCTGTCGTTTGTAAAACATGAGGTTAGACACTGAGAGAAAGGCCGAGAATTGGGATTTGATTACCTTTTAGCACAGTGGAGCCCACGTTCTCTTGCTATGCACCCAGACATTAAAAAACCTGAAGGGCTCTATCTCCAACCTGTCAGATTTTGCTTACAAGCTCCATCTTCATTTGCACTGTGGTCCTGTTGAGAATACAGTCTCGCAGACTGTATAATCCACTTTGGCCTCCATCCAGTCACTTTGCATCATGAGGTTCTGAGAATATGTGTGGTTGGGGGTGGGGAGACAAGAGGCCAGGGTAGCTTGTTTATCCAGTGGCAGCAGGGTGCTCTCTGCACTGGTGACTGTAAGTAAAACCAATCTTGACAATGGCCATTGTGCTTTGTGTCCAGTCCCTTCTGAGCATAGCATTTTCATAGATTGTATATTGTATCCCTTATGATTATAGATGCATATAGCTACCATTTATTATATGTACAAATAAATACCAAATCAACACATAAAAAGAGATTATTGCTAAACAGCAAAAAAAAAAAAAAAAAAAATCCTGCCCAAAGTGATTTTAAATGGGATTATTTGATGAACTGTACAATGTGCTCAGAACCCACTAAACCTTTAAGAAATTTTCCTGCAGGGGCACACAGTACTTTCCTGTAATCCCAGAACTTTGTGGGTGGAGGCCATCTGGGTTTCCTGACCCCTGTCTAAAAAAGTAAAGAAGCAGAGTTGGGGGGGGGGAGGTGACAGAAAATAAATACCACAATTACTAATTAACACTTGAAAATGTACACAGAGGGCATGCCCTCCACAAACTTCTACGTAATTTACAAGCTTTTGTGCTGTTTTTACTGCAGATGTTTTCCTGTTGAGTTTTGGAAGAAGTAAGCCCACTTGTGCAGTTTCTTTTGACTAGATGATGAGTTATCTGGTCTGACTCTCTTCTCCTCAGTTTAGTATCAGAGAAATGCCTACTAGTTTCATATATATGAAAAAAATAGAGTCAACACTTTCAAGTCACCATGTCTGTAGGCATCTGGAAATGGGAGTTTGTGCTTCAAAGAGGAGACTGGGAGGAAGGGACAAATGGGGCCCTGAAAAGATATGGCCTGAAGGTGGGAGAATCAGGCTGGGGAGTTATTATTTATTAACAAATGAAACATCAGAAACACTTTAAGTCTTTTCTGTCCATATGAAGGATTTCAAATGTTTTCAGGGTTATTCTCTTCATGTATCTGTTTACAAGATTGGGTGCTTCCATCATAGTGAAGACAGTCTATGGAGATCATTGCCACCTGCTGGTCAAATCTAAAACTACACCTCTGATTGTCTGCTGTGGAAAGATTTGGGAAGAAATCTGGTTTTTTGTTTGTTTGTTTGTTTGTTTGTTTTCCCCCCACATTTAAAAAATTAGATATTTTCTTCACTTACATTTCAAATGCTATCCCAAAAGTCCCCTATACTCTTCCCCCTGCCCTGCCCCCCTACCCACCCACTCCCACTTCTTGGCCCTGGTGTTCCCCTGTACTGGGGCATATAAAGTTTGCTATACCAAGGGGCCTCTTTTCCCAATGATGGCCGACTAGGCCATCTTCTGATACATATGCAGCTAGAGTCACAAGCTCTGGGGGTGCTGGTTAGTTCAGATCGTTGTTCCACCTATAGGGTTGCAGACCCCTTTAGCTCCTTGGGTACTTTCTCTAGCTCCTCCATTGGGAGTCCTGTATTCCATCCAATAGCTGACTGTGATCATCCACTTCTGTATTTGCTAGGCCCCGGCATAGTCTCACAAGAGACAGCTATATCTGGGTCCTTTCAGCAAAATCTTGCTAGTGTATGCAATGGTGTCAGCGTTTGGAAGCTGATTATGGGATGGATCCCTGGATATGGCAGTCTCTAGATGGTCCATCCTTTTGTCACAGCTCCAAACTTTGTCTCTGTAAGTCTTTCCATGGGTGTTTTGTTCCCAATTCTAAGAAGGGGCAGAGTGTTCACACTTTGGTCTTCATTCTTCTTGAGGTTCATGTGCTTTGCAAATTGTATCTTATATCTTGGGTATTCTAAGTATTTTTTTTATGATTTTTTATAAGGTATTTATTTCGTTTACATTTCCAATGCTATCCCAAAAGTCCCCCACAGCTCCTCCACCCACTCCCTCTTCTTGGCCCTGGCGTTCCCCTGTACTGAGGCAGATAAAGTTCGTTCCCCTGTACTGAGGCATATAAAGTTTGTATGACCAATGGGCCTCTTTCCAATGATGGCCGACTAGGCCATCACTGATACATATGCAGCTAGAGACACGAGCTCTGGGGGTACTGGGTAGGTTCATATTGTTGTTCCACCTATAGGGTTGCAGATCCCTTTAGCTCCTTGGTTACTTTCTCTAGCTCCTCCATTGGGGGCCCTGTGTTCCATCCAATAGCTGACTGTGAGCATCCACTTCTGTATTTGCCAGGCACTGGCAAAGCCTCACAGGAGACAGCTATATCAGTTCAACATCCTTAATCATCAGAGAAATGCAAATCAAAACAACCCTGAGATTCCACCTCACACCAGTCAGAATGGCTAGGATCAAAAATTAAGATGGCAGCAGATGCTGGGGAGGATGTGGAGAAAGAGGAACACTCCTCTATTGCTGGTGGGATTGCAAACTGGTACAACTACTCTGGAAATCAGTCTGGCGGTTCCTCAGAAAACTGGACATAGTACTATTGGAAGATCCAGCAATATCTCTCCTGGGCATATATCCAGAAGATGTTCCAACTGGTAAGAAGGACACATGCTCAACTATGTTCATAGCAGGCCTATTTATAATAGCCAGAAGCTGGAAAGAACCCAGATACCCCTCAACAGAGGAATAGATACAGAAAATGTGGTACATTTACACAATGGAGTACTACTCCGCTATTAAAAACAGTAATTTTATGAAATTCTTGGGAAAATGGATGTATCTGGAGGATATCATCCTGAGTGAGGTAACCCAATCACAAAAGAAGTCACTTGATATGCACCCACTGATAAGTGGATATTAGCCCAGGAATCTGGTTTTAATTATGGCATTTTCATGCACAGTTTATGTTTGTCCCTACCTTGTCTCCCCTACTTTCATCTTGCTCTTCTTCCCCACCTCTGCAAATGTCTCTCCTCTGCTCTCATATTATATGGCTTCCATGGCCTTTTCTCTTTTACCTCCCTGTTTAAGATCTCTTCTCCCTTCCATGAATTCATTTCTAAATTTATGCCTGACAACAATATAAATATGTACATATATGTTCATTGAAATCTGTAATTCATTTATGGGAGACAATATGTGGTCTTTGTCTTTCTGACTCTTGCTGAAAAACATGGCAGTGTGTGTGCATGCATTCATATTTTCTTCATCCCTTTACCGGTTTGAGAGTTTTTATGCTGCTTCTGCATCTTAGCTATTGTGACAGTGAAGCAATAAACATGGGCACCCAAGTACTCTTGTGGTAATACTTGGAACCCTTTGAGTATATATCTAGTAGTGGCAGAGCTAGATAATATTGTAGCTTTATTTTTAGGCAAATGTAATACATATCTATAAGTGAAAATGTCCACCAATAAAGACATTATGTCAAAAATGAAAATATCTTGTCTACTTCCTCTTTCCCTGCTGAGGCATGCTCTGTAAAATGAGTTCATCCTAAAAAGACATTTTTTCTGTGAATATACATGGGAATACATATATATAGTTTTGTAAAGATGTGGTCACATTAAACCTTACATGCGATATATTGTTTGGGGGATAAAATAATTCACAGCTTAATTTGTGCTTATTGTTGTTCATTACTGTCATGGGTATACTAGCATTCTTATAGTTTTCTATGAGACTTAACTTTTTTCCTTTTTCTTTAAACAAGAAGTGTTCTCTGACACTTCATGAATATTTGATGCCATATCCCTCTATGTGGAGATGACATATGTGGACAATATCTTTCTATGTTATATATCTATTTTAGGTTTTGTCAATAACTTTTATGATGAAGAAATCAATACAGTAGATTGTAAAAGTTTTAACAAATTATAAGAGGTAGAGATTGCTACTTAAGGGAAGATGTGAGATGAAAGCCATCCAAATACCAGAAAGACAACACAATGGCAAAAGATTGGATTTCAAAGCCTTTGGCCGGTTTTTACAGGTTTAACCCTGGGAGAAGGGGTATAGCACTCTTACTTTCTGCAATTTTAGGTTTTCTCATTTCTAATTAAGTATCCTTATTGCCTGCTTTGTATATTTACTATCATGATTAGAGAAAATGCAATATAACGTTCTCCAGATACAAGGCTAGCTTAGAGAAACGATAATCTCCTTTTTCCCCATGTCATTTTCCCAGTGTCTGAAACCAGTGCTTGTACTTGGATTATCGACCATATCAGGAAGTGAGGCTATCCATGAATATCCAGAAGGCCCTACCTGTATAGCTCAGAGCATTATCCCTTATCTTGAGCTTGTTAATCCATAGAACCCATCTTTATGGAGGATGTCACATGTACTTGACAAAGAGTTTTGATGTAGTCACATCTTAAGCATTATGTGCACATGGGATTGAGTTTATTATCAACAGGAGATTTTTCACAAAATTCTGCTGTGTTTGAATATGCCTAAAATAAACTACTAGAGTTCAGACTCTGGAAGTTTGAACCAACAGCAGCTGCTTAGTCATTTTGAACTAAACTGCCTTCTTGCCTTCTGAGGATCATTATTTTGCTGGCTGTGCTGGTCACAGAGCATCCACAGGGCGGAACTGATAGAACGGATAGAATATGGACTTATTAAAGTTGCTTACATGATGTATTTCTGGCCCTCTCCTGACAGAAAGGTTAAGCAAGGATCCATGAGACTGAATGTCTCAGTGGATTCCGATCTGGTGCTGAAGTCCAAGAGAGCTGCTGGGCTTCAGTCTGTATTGGAATCCTCATGAAGTAGGTTCTAACACAAGTGAAGGAGTGCTTCAGCAACAGGATAGATAAACTTGCCAGTAAGTGTGAGGACACGCAAGCAAAAAACTAAAGTTTCTTCTATGCCATTTTATGTGGGCTGCTACCAGGAGGTATGGCCTAGATTTAGGCTGGATCTTTCCACTTCAAATAATCAAATTTAAAAAATTCCCTCACAGGCTCCCCTAGTTGCTTGGGCTTTAGTTGATTCCAGATGTAGTCAACTAGACATCCAAAATTAGTCATCACACATAGGAATAACAGTTATCGTTTACGAGCTTAGGGCTGATTATCTAGAACATGGAACTGGAGTGCTTTCTTCCCAGCATTGTCTGGGAAATGGGAAACCTCAGTGGTACTGTCCCTGCTCCACTCTGCATTTCTTTGCAGCAAAGCTGGGTGTAATAGAAAGTAATCATGAGAACAAGAAGAACATGTGAAGTTGGGCTGTAGCAACAGAGAAGTCAGGGCATGCAGACTGTCTTGATGTATTAGTAATGTCAACTATGTGGTATTGTAAGCTAAGATACCTGGGGGGCTTGGGAGGAGATAAAATCCACACACTCCCATCGTTTCATATACTTTCCTGTCCTTGTTATATTTTTGTCTTATAAGAGGGAAAGAGACTCTAAAGAAGTAAAGAGACAAGTTTGTTTTGAAACAAGGGGAACCAGTTTTAATAGCAGGTCTGGAATACAGAAGACTTTAATTAGTAATCTGTGGATGGCTATCTTGTCAGAAATCACCTCCTCAGGAATAGAGAAGTATCTATTTTCCTTTGTGTGTATATGTACAGGAAAGAGATCAAATGTTGGCAAGGGATGGCAGGGCTGCTGGCTAATTCTGTTTTCCTGGATTAGCATGCACCATCATGTCAGGTGTGTGTGTCTTAATTGATGACGAGTACTAGGTTGAGGGATCAAGTGGATAGAGTAGATGGTAGTATGAGCCCATGCTCTGTACATTTTAGATCCTTGGAGCTCAGGCTGTTACCCATAAGGCTTTGTAGCTCAATTATTTCCCCACATACTCCAAAGAAAACAGTAGAAACTAAATCAGCAATGTCCACTCTGGAGATCTATGTTATCCTACTAACTGGTGACTGGTACGTTTACACTTTAGGGACATTATGACATCCAGTGTGTGATCTGGTGGCTCTATTACACCCCATTACCTCATATCCTGGAGCCTAAACCGGTTACCACCACCAAGCCTGTCCTCACAGCACAGCTCTCTAAGGACCGTGGAAAAGGGAAGAAGCGCCATGCTTTGCTTTTGCCAATGGTTCTCAAAGTATGGTCCAGCAGTGTCAGAATCATCTAGGAACTTATAGAAGATGCTAATTGTTTGACTCCATCCTGCCTGCCAAGCCAGAAATTCTTGGCGTGGGTTATAGCAGGGTTAATAAACCTCTCAGATGATTTTGACAGCAGCTGAAATTGGAGACTTGGCTTCTTCAAAACGTAAAATTATCTAGGGAATTAAGGTACTTAGTTTTTAGTTAATAAAATAATCATTATTTCATTCCACATACCTTTCAAAAAAATCAGACTTGCTCTTTTTAACAAAAGAATAATTTTTTGTAAGATTGAGTGGCTGTTTGCGCCCTCTGGTGACCATATTTAGAATTGCACCATGGCTGTCACTTCAGCAAGAGACATTAAAAAGCAAGGAGTGTGGAGAAGACACCCACCTCCCTGGAACCTCACAGGAAACACTTTCAGCGTGTCACATAGCAAATGAAGTGCTGATTCACAAAGTGTCTAAAGGCATTAAATTACATGATAGAATAGCTATGTCTCCCTCGTAAACACATAAATACACGATTATAAATATTTTATGTAAGTCCTGTTTACATTACAGTATATTTAACACAGCTTAATGTACAGAAATATTGTTGAAGCACTAATTTTGTGAGTGTAGTGCATGCATGCTATGTGGTGTATGCAGAGGCCAGAGAGGAACATAGGTGTCTTTCTCTTTTACTCTATGCCTATTGTTTTGCGACAAGATCTCTCACTAAACCAGAAACTGGCAAATCAGGCTGGTTGGACTGTCCAGTGCTGTCTCAGAATTTAGCTGTCTCTCCTTTGAAATCCTGTGATTCTGTCTGCCTCTGTGCCTTTCCCAGTGCTGCTGTTACAGGTACACACAGACATAGCTAGCTTTTTATGTGGGTGCTAGGGACCCAAATTTAAGTCTTTGTGGTTGAACAGCAAAATTCTTACCCATTGAGTATCCCTTGTCATACTCATTTTATAAATAAACCACAATAGTTTGTCTTATCATAGTTTTATTCTACTGACTTTGCTAATTAAGAACTCCAGCCCCTAAAAACACTAGAAAAATTAATAGCGGTATTAACTTGTGTATTCTTTCTTACTATGTACTGCCTCAAGATAACCACTCAATAGTGTGGAAATGTTCACCACCTATGTATGGGCTTGTTAATATTTTAAAACAGAACATATGGATATTTGTATGCAAATAAATATGGGTTCTTTAAAACTCATGTTGAAATGATGTTCTATATCTTTTGATTGTATTTCTTTAATGTTTATGCAAGTAATTTTACATATGTCAATGATGTTTTCCTTGTTTGAATTATCTGCTGGTATAGATGAACATGACTCTTTTGGAAATCAGTATTCTATGTCAGGCAGATTAATTATATCTAAAAATGGTGCTTCAGGTACATTTGTTCCAATGCAAGACCTATCCTTTGAACTCCTAATATGAACAAACACTTTATGCATGATATCCTGGGAATGGTTGTTTTGGTACCCAGGCTGGACTTATTATTGTTGCTGAACTGTGACTGACCCCTAATGTCTCTGGGAAGAGACACATACTGACACCTATTGCTAATTGTCAGATTCTAGCTGTGGCGATAGGAACATTATATGTTACATTGTGACCTCTTTTCCTCACCATAGTCAGTTTCATCATTCTAGCTCCATAATAGAGCTGACAAGATTGTAGGCCCTTAAATACAGCATTTGTATTTTGTGCATGTTTGTGTGGTCACACATGAATATTTAGATGTACACGGAAATGCAAACCAGAGGTTAGCCTTGGGTAATATTCCCCAGGAGTCATCTACCTTGTTGTTTTGTTTTGTGTTTTGTTTTGTTTGAAAGACAGGTTTTTAAGCTAGGGGCTTGCCAATTAGGCTAGGCTGGCTGGCCAGTGAATCTCCGGGATCCATATGTCATTGCTTACCCACTTCGGGAATTATAAGGACATACAGCTTTTAAACAAAAACATATGTTGTACGTAGCATTTCAACAACTGTGTTATCTCCTCAGTCCAAATATGGTACTTCTTAATATAAATTACATATCTGAAAATTTTAAAAAGAAATGTTCATTTCAGAGTAGAGTGTTATTTTATTGAGAATCATATTTCACAAACAACATTTGAAAATAAAATTAAGGAGGTTATTCTTTATTCAAATTCACACATTAGGATATGAATTGTGTTAACCTGCTCTCACATCATAACCAGAGGTGTATTTTTTTGGTGGGGGGAGTGTCAGGTTTTAGTTTTATAACTAAGGAACCTATTTTAAAAGCACATAGACCAATATTCATGAGTCCATGATCTTAGAATATTAAACTAGTAGCGACAGAAACTGGGAATGGTGGGACAAGACAGTGGAGAGCCAAAAGATCTACTTTCCACTTTATTCCTTCACTTCACACTTCATTGATTCAGTAAATGTTTATCTATTTTCAAGCAAATACAACTTTCAGAAAAAAAATCTCACTATGATGTGAAATAAAAGACATTTGGATTTCTGCCGCTTAATCATCGTAAACAATAAGGAACACAGAAACATTAACAGCTTAGATTTGTCTATTTGTTTGTTTGTTTGTGCTTTCTTCATGGCCACCCGAAAGCACATTCTTTTTTTTTTTTTTTTTCGAGACAGGGTTTCTCTGTGTAGGTCTGGCTGTCCTGGAACTCACTCTGTAGACCAGGCTGACCTCGAACTCAGAAATCAGCCTGCCTCTGCCTCCCAAGTGCTGGGATTAAAGGCGAACACCACCACTGCCTGGCGAAAGCTCACATTCTTAAAAGAGAATCACTCTTATGTCAGCTACTTTATTCTGTTTTGTGATCCAGGTGGTTCCTGATCATACCATACCTGAATGATCTCCTGGAGCTGAACAAGTTCACTGAACAAGCATAAGGTACATCTCCTTTGTACGTTGCCCCTACATCAATAGAGCATACCTAATAACTTAAAGCAGGTTCATCATGCTGCTCTACCACTCTTTGGTTGGCTTTTCATCCTTTGTGGCAGAAGTATCTCCTGCATGGTGAGAAGACGCCAGGTGTCCTGCTCTTCCTGATTTCACTTACTACATTTGCTACACCATTCCCTACTCTGTGTCTTGTATAAAAACTAAGCAACTTTGGTGCCTGGTAAATGTAGTGCCTGGTGAGTTTAAATACATGGAACTGGAAATTCACTGTAGTAGTATTCAGTTTGATAATAAGCCAATGGGATGCACCACCCGGTCTTTTCACAGTAAAATTTAATCTAATGATAATGAGCTATTCATTTGGATCATTAGAGAACAGAAGAATACAAATCCGACCTCTCAAAATCTAGTGATAGAACGAACTTACCTTTTTCGTGATACTGTTCTCCCGAGTTAAAGGCCTGAGCCTCTAGCCACTTGTCAATAATGGATTGCTCACAGCAAATAAGCGGCTTCCAGGAAGCAAGTCATACAAGCACTTGAAAATATTTTAATGAGAAAACATGCTTTGAAAGCAGATTTAGCTGAGCCGTGCCTCGTGGTCCAAGCGAGCGTCCATTTAGATTCATCAGTCCTCTGCTTGGTTTTCGCACTCTGCTCCTTTCTAGAGACCACGATCACTAAATGGCTAAAAACTCACTTCATTTGAAATGTTTGAAATACAAATTACAAATCCAGCACAGGCAGTGCATTCTAGTCCCATGAACAGTGTCGTGAAAACACATTTAAACTGTAGTGCTGTTTTTGACATAGTGTATATATACTATGCAAATGCTTGTCCAACAAGTAACATCTTAGACAAGGAAGAAAAAGCACAAAGAGTGCCATTTACTGTTATTCTTTCATGTGCTGCTGTAGGAAAGGTTATTAAGAAATAAGCGAGATATCAACCTTGATTGCAATATGTAGAACCTATATCTGGATACTTTGGCTAACTGAGATTTCTATGTTTCCGCAGGGATTGGGAATAGATGGAAGAAAGGGACTAGGTGGTGGAGGGATGGGAACAAGAGGAGTGACAATGGAGGGAGGACTGAGGGAAAGAGTATTGAAAGACAAAACTGGATTGTGAGGGCAACTGTGGGATGATTTAGAAATCTAGGACAATGGAAACTTCCAGGAATCTATGAGGGTGATCCTAACTAAGACTCCTAACAACGAGGGATATGAAGCCTAACCCAGCCATCTCCTGTAACCAGGCAAGACTTTCAACGGAGAGATTGGGACACTAACCCAGCCACAAAACCAGAGACCCACAAACTTTCTTACCTACAAGATGTGCAAAGCTGATGGATGGAGCAGAATTTGAGGAAAGGAACAACTAATTACTGGCCCAGCTTAAGATCCATTCTATGACAGGGAGCCTACTTGTGATACGGTTAATGATATCCTGTTATACTTACAGACAGGAACCAGGCATACTTGTCATCAGAGAGGCTTCACCCAATATCTGATATAAAGTAATGCAGATACCCACAGACAAAGATTAAGCAAACCTTGGAGAATCCTGTGGAAGAGGAGGAGGAAGGATTGAAGGAGCCAGAGGGGTCAAGGACACAAGAAAACTTATAGAATCAACTAACCAGTGGCCATAGGAGTGCACAGAAACTAAACTGACAGCCAGAGAGCACAAATATGATGAATCTTGGCCCTCTGCACATATGTAACAGTTGTGCAGCTGGGTCTTCACAAGGGAATCCAACCAGTGTGACTAGGGACTGTCTCTGACTCTGTTGCCTGCCTTTGGATCTCCATCCCCTATCTGGGCTGCCTTGTCTAGCCTCAATGGAAGAAGATGTGCCTAATCTTACTGCACCTTGATTTTCCAAGGCTGATTGATATCCGTGGAAATTCTCCCTTTTTCTTGAGGAGAATGATTGGGTGGGTGAAGGGATGGGGATATGGGCTGGGAGAGGAGATGGAGGGAGGAGGGGTTGACATCTGGATGTAAAGTAAATAAATAACTTAATAAAATCAATACCATTCCGGTGTATCTGCAAAACAACTTCATGACATTAACCCAGGAAAATTCCCTTGTGTCTTAGATTTCTTTGTGTCCTCTGTTCTGTGTCCACCTGCAGTACTCTGTACATGATGTTTGGAAAGACAATACAAAGGATATCTGAACCCAAAGCTGAGCATCAGCAGCCACGCATCGAGGACAACCTCAGCAAAAGTCATTCCAGTATAGTTTCAGCAGCTCCTTGAGGACCACATCAGGGGCTTCCCCATGCCTGGTTATTTCTTACACAACTACCTTGATTGCATTCATTTGATATCGTATGTAGCAATGAAAGTAAAGATATATTTATTTAGATGTGAAGTCAAAATTCTTCTACAAACTGGTGGTTGACTTCTGCATATGATATTGTCCTTCATCTCTTCCATGTAGTATTAGGACTCATTTGGTGTTTTATCATGTATTAATATCATTAGGTACGTTTTCAAACAGTTACTTTGGAATTTACATTGCATTGTGATTCTTGGCCAATTTCTCTGTTAAGACATCTAGAAATATTAACCGAATCTCTGCAAAGTCAGTTGAGACAATTTTCTCTGAGGTTTTTTTCATATTTTGCACTTTGAATTGTTGCTCTATAGATAGTAAGATAAGATCTTGATAAATGGACAAGAAGTGAAGCTCCTCATCTGGGAAAATTGCTTGGCCTCTTTTGTCCCTCTTTGGGTTTTGTGTGTGCTAGACAAGCACTCTACCACAACGCTACATCCCCTACCCTCGTTAAACTTCTCATAACTCCTGTATCCTGATCTACGTTATGTCAACAATGAACAGTACCTTGAACACCTGTAAAGACGAAATTAGATAGATCACCCACTCTTACAGTCCCGAGTGAAGGCCAATAAGCTTTTGTTTGTTTGTTTGTTTGTTTTGCAAGTTGCCTCCCAGAAGCAGCAAAATATCTGATTTTTCTTAAGCCTTGCTTATCAATTTGGGGATCACTTCAACTCTAGAGTGCATATCTACAGACCTCCTGGTTCAAAATTTCCTCCCTACAGTCAGTATCATGTTGAGAGTATCAATGTGGACACAATCCTAGTAGAGTTTTTTTTCTTTTTTTCAAAGCCAACATCTAAAAAGGGCAGTTGAGGAGTGTTATATCATTTCCCCCATTTTACAGAGTGTTGATGGTAACCTGTACTGTGCTCTGTGGTGCTGCAATTTCTCCACCATTGCATTATGCAAATATCCATGCATGTATTTTATGACTGCACTCTTAGGTCTTTCTGGCAGATATGGCATTTGGTTTATTGGAAACGCAGATGAGTTTAGCAACATTAATGGTAGTGATTTCTGTGTTGTGAGATGAACTGAAGAATTCTGAAAAAAAAAAAGAAACCAAGCAAGTTTTATTTTATTTTAGATGGTTTCCAGGCCCCTTATTTCCTTCTAGCTTCCAACTAAGCCTTTAAAACAGAACAGACGTGAAAACAAAACTGTTTCCATTTCCATGTTGAACAACCACAGGACCTTGAAGGAGTCCCTTTTCCTGTAATGGTGACAGCAAAAATAAAAAGAGCGCGTAGGGCTTAGGCTTTAACATGAGATCCTTGTGGATTTGTTCCAGACAGACACAGTCTAGTTGTGGGTTTCATGGACTTAAGTAATTCATTTTTTCCTTTTTTGGAGTCTCATTAAACTTTGTAAAATAATTATGTATTGTATTTATGATAAAGAAAACTCACAAAACCTCTGTTTTGTTCTGAATAGGAATTGGAATAATATCTGTTCTCTGAGCTTTTGGGGGAAAATTGAATGATGACATTAAAAGCATTCAGAGCGTTGCTCGGCACCTTCTAGCAAATGTTATACATTTTCATCAGTCACCATGATTAGCATTACACCTTGAAGCCATTCAAAAGGTGAGTCATGTGCATTGGGTTTGCACTGTAATTTTTCTGTCTGTGCTGCTGCAATCCGTTCCAAACAGACCGAATGGAATACAGATGAAAGTAAGAACATAGAAAGCTGTTTAGCCGACTCCAATAACATCATATTATCTGAAATAGATGCGGCATTTGCCTACCACTGCATTCAAATGCTTACTTCAAAGAAATGGGACAGGAACAGCTATAAAGTGTTTGACAAAACCAGACATCAACACTTGCCTATATCAAATGATTTAGCATTAACATATAAAGGGGACAAGGTACCATAAAACTCCATATATATCAATGTTCTACAAAATGCCCACATAACATGCACATACTATGTTAGCACAAATTCAAGCAACCAAAGCCAACCAACCAACCAACCAAACAAAAAACCAACATGGGAGTTGAACAGCAAAATGTTCTTATTTTCCTCAGTTATGAGGAGCGAGATTTCTGTTGGCTGATCCTTTCAACTTTGTGTTCAGCTGCATTTAATTATTTGGTAAAATGGATAGACACTAGCTTTATAAACAGCAACAACAAAACCAAAACCAAACCCCAACCAAAACCAACCAAACAAACAAAAAACCCAAACCCTTTGGTCCCTAAAAATCATCATTACTTTTCAGACATACTAAACATCCAAATACTACAGAAAGGTATAAAATGAAGTCTCAAGTGCTTAGTACGTAGGATAATAAAGGTGACAAATGCTTTGCATCCATGCCCTGGCTTACACTCAGTCTTCTCTTTACCTACAGATGTGACTCAAAAATAGAATGGGGAGCTCATATTTTGCTTTATTTTTAAACTATGAATAAAAGCATCCACAAATACTTAATATCTATATCTAGATATCTATTATTCTGTAGGTGCTCTCATCCACCACTTAATGATTTGGTTTAACATTGCACTCTCAGATTTATAGATATAAAACTTGATGTAGCCCGGCAGTGGTGGCGCACGCCTTTAATCCCAGTACTCGGGAGGCAGAAGCAGGTGGATTTCTGAGTTTGAGGCCAGCCTGGTCTACAGAGTGAGTTCCAGGACAGCCAGGGCTATACAGAGAAACCCTGTATTGAAAAAAAAAAAAAACCAAAAAAACTCCCACTTGATGTTTTTGTTAGATTTGGGGTACTTGTTTTCTCTGCTACAAATCATTCTCCTGTTAGAATGAACCATGATGTATTTTCTAGATTCTAAATATTTGTTACATCGCTTAAGTGTAAAGGTGAAGTGTCCACACTATACTAGGTGTATAGAGGTCAGAGGACAACTTGCAGGAGTCGGTTCTTTCTGTCCACCATGCGGGTTTTGGGAATCAAACTCAGGTCATTAGAATTGGGTAAACCATTGACCCAGGTAGCTTGTCCTCTTAAAATGTACCATTTTATATCTTAATTCTCGGTGTGTCTCTCTGACAATTTTTTTTCTCTGTGTAGCATGTGTGTGTGTGTGTGTGTGTGTGCGTGTGCGTGTTCACCCATATGGGCTTGTGCAGAGTCCAGAGGAAGATACCAGGTGTTTTGTTCTCCACTTTTCCCCTCTTGAGACAGGATCTCTTCACTGAACCTGGAGCTGTTTTTCTGATTGGCTGGTGGCCAGAAACACATAGCAATACTCTTCTCTCCACTTCTTCAGTCACTACTGGAGTTATAATCAAAGACAGATGCACCCAGTAATTTTTATATGGGTGTTTGAGATTTGAATCCAGATCCTCATACCTAGGTGCTCTTACTCTCCATGCTACCTCCTCAGCCGCTTTGTTTATTTATTTGTTGGACATATGTTGCTGGAGATTTGGATTTTCACTATAGTGTTTCTTTCAAAAATAGCATTAAGATTACCATTACTACAGTTCAGTCCATGTACTCAACATGCTACATATTCTCATTCCATGCTACTCCAAGAGTCACCAAGCAATTAGCAATTTAAACATCATCACATGGTGTTTTAGGCAGGATTTTTCAGAATAGTATATCAATAAGAAACACAAGTGTGTGCATGCATACAATTGCGTATCTTAAGAAATCTGCTTATACAATACTTCAACCTTCCTAATGTTATGACCGTTGAATACAGTCCCTTGTGTTGTGGTGAACCCTAATCATAAAATTATTCTATTGCTACTTCATAACTGAAATGTTGCTGTTATGAATTGTAATGTATTTATCTGATATGCAGGATATCTGATGTGCAAGGCACAGGTTGAGGACTGCTGCAATAGTATATCCTGAACAAAATCTTTAGGGAAGGATGACTGGGCCAAGATCCAACCAAGAGCTGAACCTTCAATCTGAATTCTCTTTTCTTACTAGAGGTCAGTCTTTTCTTTCTCTGATAGACTTTAATTGATAGGTCCGCTTACCTATAGTAGAGAGGCTGATATACTTAAGGCCTAGTGATTAAATGCTAATCTCATGGGAAACTACCCTTGGTAGAGATATGTAAAATGCTCAATTTAAAATGTTAGATACAGTAAATACCTATCACTATATTTTTGACATGCAAAACCCACTTTGAACTAGAAAACCAACCATCATACTAAGATCCTGTTACAAAGGCAGGTTTTTCAACCTGTGCCACTCAGCTCTCCCAACACACCCCTCCCAAAATCATGCAGCATTATCACATGACCACCATCCTTTGGCACAGTTTAGGGTAGTAAGAAACCCTGGACATTTTTGTTGTTGGCTCATTATTCACCTTGCCCGTGTTTGCCTCCTCAACCTAACAGCTCCATGTTCACCAGAAATGTTTTTTTTTTTTATTTTAATAGTATCACTGAATCTTAGTGGGTTTGGGGACTAGAAGAACTCAACACATGCTCATTTCTACTGCAGAGGAAAGTCAGTGCTGGCCACGGTCCTGTATAGTGGACTTGGAGTAATGTTCTCATCCATTGACTAATTGTGCCTTTCTTGCACTCCGCCATATCATTTTGTGCCCACATCACAGGTTCTGGGAGTCCTTCTTGTCTCCTCATTCCAGGAGCTCCAGAAAGAAGGGACTGTGCATCTTTTGGGAAGGACACTGAAGAAAGGCAGGAGCCCTGCCAGAGCCACCACAGGACTGAGTTCTGTCTCCTGCCTTGACTGTCTTGACTGTCTGACAGGGCTGCGCACATGTCAAGGGCCCCAATGCCTCAGACTTATGGGAGTGCAGAAGACTTTTCCAAGTGAGATTAGGAGGGATGGCAAAGCTGAGTGTGGTCTGAATGTGGCTGTTGAGTGTGAGCAGAAAATGTCCACTGTGGCTTCCTCCTCCGATGCTTACAGCATAAAGACTGCACAACCTGTTGAGGGTTCCTAATGAAATTGCTTAGCCATGCCTCCTGTTCATCTGTATAAAATAACTCTCCTTCCTTGTTTATCTTTATGCATTAATCCGGCGTCCATGATAAACTATATGTAGTAAACATACTTAAATTTCCAGAGCGCTGAAGGCTCTCAGACATTAATGATCCCAATCTACCTAATCCCAGCTTCTCTAAGTCCATGTCTCTCCTTGCTTCATTCCCTCACTGCCTCTCGTGAGAGGAATCCAAGGTGACACAGCACACAGATGTCCACTAACCGTCTGCTCCTCGCTTTTCTTTCATGGACTCAGGGAGTGGAGGTTGCAGCAGTCACTGAAGTCGTTCCAGGTTCTTGTGGAACACACAGTGATCTCTGCAGAGGCCTGCAGAGCCCTTACTAAAGAAGACGAAAGCCTTATTGGAGTAGTCAGGGTCCTCTCAAATTCAAACAGAGTTTGTGGCAGTGGAACAGAGGAAGGGGACGGGGCGCTCAGCCCAATTAAAGGAAGGAACTGGGGCCTTCAGTGAAAACAACCTGGGCCTTGAGATAACTGATCGGACACTCCAGGGTCTACAACCTTCCAGATAGGACTGCGGGGGAGATTATTAATTTACTTTATTGTGATGATACAAGACTCCGGGGGAGGGGTGTCATTGTGAGATCAAAGCCTTTCTAAATCTAGGACACACTTGGATACAAATTCCTCCTTCTAACCTTCTATGATTGGTTACATTTTGGGTGGAAGCTAAAGAACTAAGGCCTGAGATACACAGCTTCTTCATTGCATAGCTTACGTTTGAAGCTTCTGCTCTTGGATGTCATTTCTGGGGGGTGGGGGTGGGAAAAACAGTGTTCACACCCAGGTATTGGCTTTTTACAGCACAGGGCTTAAGGGCAGTGGCATCAGAAGGGCCACGACACGGAGGTAAATACTGTGATCATCCTGGCAACGATCTAGGAAAGCCTCCACGCAATCAAACAGGACAAATGGAATCCACATTTGCAAAAGTAGCAATCGTGTAGTGTGGAGTAGAACAAAAGCAGGTATCCCAGGAGTAAGAGTGTCAGGTAAAAAAACAAACAAACAAAAAAAAACAAAAACAACAATATTTGGGGAGAAACTGTTGGAATATGAGAACTTGAAGTATTTTCAAGGAAATTCACACAATAGCTGGAGAGTCCATCTAGAAAAGGACTCAACAAACGCCACTTACCCAGTTCCCATAGTTGCTTCTGGGGCTCCTTCCATACAGATTCCTAGGCCACAATGAGGCAGGGATTAGTCCACTTCTACTCTCACATTAAAGCCCTGGAAGACATGTCCCCTCTTCAAGGAGGCTAGTACCTTGATGTCTTTGCATGTGGTGTGCAGGAAGCTACTGGGGTGACATAGGGGAAGTATTTTCTTGTAACTATGGCCAAGTGAGTTTCATAGCCTGTAGCCTCACAAACTCTCACATTTTCCTGAACTGGTGTGTGTCCAAGTCCAGGGAAAGGAAAAAAGACAATTTGTATGGACTTTCCTGGTTATGGCTGCCATTTGCTGCATTTAGATGACTCCACACTCACACAATCATTATAGAAAATATCATTATATAAACTAATACTTTGCTGGCTAGGTTTATGTCAGTTTGAAGTGAGCTAGAGGGACTTTGGAAGAGGGAACCTTAGTAGGAGAAATTTCTCCACCAAACTGGCCATTGGGAATATTTTACTAATTAATAGGGCTGGAGTGCTATAAGAAAGCAGGCTATGCAAGCCTACAAGCAGCATTCTTCTAGTATCTCAGCTTTAGTTTCCACCTCGAGTTTCCTGCCATCATTTCCCTCAATGATGGGTTATGATGTGAAAGTGCAAGCCAAATAAACCCACTACTTCCCAAGTTGCTTTCCAACAGTGTTTTATCCCAGCAACAAACCTAACAAACCTAACAAAGGCAAAATCGTCTAGAATGAGAGAAAATGACCACTGAAGAGCCGATAAAAATATATGGCAATCCTCTTTCCTCCTGTTATGCACAGAAGGATTGTAGGAGCCAAGGGAGGTGCAACAAGAACACAAACCACAGAGTTAACTAAGCAGGACTCATATGGGTTCAGAGTGAAGTGGCAAACATGGACCCTGTATGGCTCTGAGCTACATCCTCTGCATACATGCTGTGATTGTATAGCTGGGTGTTCTTTTGGGACCCCTAACAGTGGGAGCAGGGTTGTCTCTGACTCTTTTGCCTGTGCTTGAGACCCTTTTCTTCTTACTAGGTTGCCTCATCCTGTCAATAGGTGGTGCCCAGTCTTATTGTGATTTGTTAGGCAATATTCTGTAGCTATTCCTTTGAGGCCTGCTCTTTTTCTTTTTGAAGGGAAATGGAATAGAGGTGGATGTGGGGGAGGGGAGGGAGGGAGACTAGAAAAAGCTGGGGGAGGGGAAACTGTGGTTGGAATGTATTGTATGAGAAAACAATAAAATAGAACAAAATGTATGGCATATGGAGTGGATGTATACAGATTTATTTCAATAACTGGTACAATGGAAATGACAGGTATTAAAGTGTGCCACTGGTATTATAATTCAATTCATATGAAACTTACACTCACATAAATGTATGTATATGATAAAAATATTTCATATAACACTAAGAAATATGTATGATGATTGATGTGTTTAAAAATAATGTACATGGCTGGAGAGCTGGCTCAGCAGTTAAAAACACTTGTTGATCTTACAGAGGACCTGGGTTCAATTCCCAGCATCCACATAGTGGGTACCAACCATGCGTAACTCTCATACCACAGCAACCTATGCTCTCTTTGGGCTTCACTGAGCATTTCATAGATGCTGTACATAGGCACACATGTAGCCAAAACATCCACATTCATAAAATAAAAATAAAGAAAAAAGGGTGGTGTATATAAAGATTTCTCTGAGAAAGAGGGTAGGGAACTGTGGGAATTGGCAGAGAGTAGTACTGTCTGGGCTGTCTAGGATCATTGTGATTGTAGACAGACAGACGGGTTAGGCCACACCATGAATTCCATGGTCACTGTTCAGAAGAGCCACCCAGCAGCTCAGAGACTCTGAGTTAAGCCCAAAGATGTGAATGCTCAACCGCATGTGGGGGTCATCTCCATTTCTTATGAGGAGACTAACAAATGTGCATCAGGGCCCTGTTTCCTCCATGGTATGACTGAGAACTGACTTACAGAAACTTGTGTCTGAGTTCTTACATGTAAGAACAAAGTTGGCATGAACCTCTATAAAATTCTATCCTATCTTGAAAATTCATATTAAGTAAATATTTGTGCTTTTATCTTAAAAAAGAACAAAGTAAGCATTATTCTTTTACGCCATGAAAACTATCCCCTTAGTTCATACTTTATTGAAATCCATGCTCCATCATATAGTGCTGTCAATGCACATGAAATACTGCAAGTGTTAAATAGTAGGCAATTACAGCAAACACAGTGAAGGCCAAGGGTAACTTATCAACGTGTAGGACTGCAGGTCCCAAGTTAAGGACCTATAATTAGAAAACTCTGTATCACTATTAGTTGAATTTCATAATGTGTGCCCATTTATTATCTAGTGTAAACATTACAAAAAAGGAGGAAATCCATGAGACAGGAAACAAACTTTGTAGATTCCTCATTTTTAACATTTGCCTAGAATTGGAGATTTCTAATTGCCTCTCTGGGAAAGGTCCCATAGAACTGTCCAAAAAGTAAGACTGTGCTCTATTGTTTGTTAGTGACAACTGTGCCTGAAGGCCCTCCTTCAAACCATAGTGATGGAGCACCTTGCATCTTTCCTGTGAACAATGTGTCCACAGACAGGCTGTCTCTCCTGATCTCCAGCATGGTCTAGTTTTTTTTTTTTTTATAATACTTTTTGTACAGCTCCTTACAGAGTGTGAGGCAGAAGAACAGAAGGAAGCATAGGGAGAGCTCATCACTGCAAGTAGCTCTTACCCTTTGCATGAGGATTTATTTACAATGTATCTACCGAAGCAATTCTTACCAATCTGTTTGGGGCCAGCCAGAGGTTAAAGTAGTAGAAGTTTGAGAACAAAGGTCCTGTTGGTCCTGGTACCTCTGGCTCTTGGCTTAAGCAGGAGAAAAGCACTTCAAGACATAATAAGCAAGGTAAAGAAACTCTTTATTATGAAATCACAAACAACTTTGGAGGGAGACAGAAAAATTGCCAATGTGGGGAGAGGGGGTTATATTACTTGGCCTACATGTTAACTTTTGCTTCTTGGTCAGAAAGGCCTCTCTCTATTCCCAGGTGTGGGAAAGGCCTTATAAAGGGAAATAATGTGGATGAGGAGGAATACTCTATCCACAGGACATCTTTAGTATCCTTTTATTTGAAGAATTCCTTTGGGATCTTGCCCTCATTCTGCAGGGAAAGAGTTAAAATGTTAGAAGAGCCCTGCATTTGATCCCCATTTGCTGAGAGCATAGAAACATCCATATTTTACTACTAGATTCTCAGACCTCACCTGGAGAGCAGTGAAGGCCTCACCAGCTTTGGTGTAGTCCCACTCGTTATCTTGAAGGCACCTGGGGAAACAGAAATAACATGATCAACTGAATAGATACAGAAAGCACCTTTGACAAAGTCCCACACTGCTTCCTGATAAATGCCCTAATCAGAGTAGGAACTAAGGGGCCATATATGGAAAAAGTTTTAAACAATAACCTTATAGATAGCATTATGCTAAACAGTGAAAAACTCAAGGCACTAAGATCAGTGGGATAAGACAAGGGTGTCTACTCTTTCCACCTCTTTTCAACACAGTTCTTGAAGCCTTATCTAGAACTTTAATAAGAGAAAGAGGTAAAGGGATGCAATTAGGGAAGGAAAGGGGAAAAGTGTCTTTTTATTTGTAGATGATTCTATACCTAAGGAACACACTAATGATTCAACCATGAAAAATTCTTAGAATCAACAAATACCTTCAGGAAAGAGGCAAGATACCAAAGCAGCACTCTTATAAAATTCTTAGCCTTCTAGCATACCAATGACAAAAAGACTGAGAAAGAAATCATGGGAATAATTCCATTAGCAACAGACTCAAAATTAACTTGTAATGTACCTAACCAAGGAAGTGTAATACATGTGAGATGAAAACTTAAGAACTCTGTACAAAGATAGTAGAAGAAACTAGAAGGTGGAAAGGCCTATACTTACAAATCAGAAAAAAAGTATTGTGAATCATGTATTCTACAAAATGATCTATCAAGTCAATACAATCCCAGTAAAACTTGCAACTTGATTCTTCACAGAAACAAGCTGAGCAGTAAGAATACTGCTGGAAGCATCACCACACTTGACTTCAAGTTATAGTAAAAAAAAAAAAAAAAGAAAACCAGTAATAAAAACATCAGAGGATTGGCACAAAGACAGACAAGAAGATCAATATAATAGATCAATAGAATAGAATAAGCCCAGATATAACTACATGCAACTACAGACACCGAATGTTTGCCAAAGGTAAACAAATACAGATGGAGAAAAGAAAGTTTTCTTCAACAAATGGTTAAAATCCAGAAAGACTGGATATCCACTTACAGGAAAGTGAAACTATATTCTTCTCTCACTCTGCACAAAAAGCAACTCCAAATGGATGAAGAACCTCAACATATAACCTGAAACCCTCAAACTTCCAGGGGAAAAAACATGAGCATACTACAGGATACAGGTATGGATAAGAACTTTCTGAATGGGACTCCAGATAGCAAAACCAACAATTAACAAATGGAACTTTGTAAGATTAAAAGTTTCTGTAGAGGAAGGAAACCCAACTGAGTGAAGAGGCAGCCCAAAGAAAAGGAGAAAATATGTGTCAGCTATATATCTGACAGAGGATTAGTGTCAAAAATATACTAGAACAAAACAAAACAAAACCCGAAAAGCATGAACATCAAGGAAACAACCCAATCCCAGTAAAAATTTGCTTTGGGACTGAATAGAAAGTTCTCAAAATAAGAAATATTCAATCCTTCATAGAACATGAAACAAAATAATCACAGGAGGTAGAGGGAGGGAGGGACCAGGGAGGAAAAGAGAAGAAGGAGGGAAGAAAAGGGGGGCAGGAACAGGTATTGGAAAGAATAGACATACAGAGGATCAGGAAATTGAATAGAAACATGTAGCAGAGGGGGATGAGGAACTGGGATAGCCACTGAAAGTCCCAAACTCCAGGGAAGTGAGAGGCTCCCAGGAGCCAATGGCAATGACTTTAGCAGAAATATCCAACAAAGGGGAGATACAACCTGTAGAGACCACCTCCAGTAGATAGTCATGGTCCCCAGATGAGGGATAGGGCCACCCACTCATCTAAAAATGTTTAACCCAGAACTGTTCCTGTCTAAAGGAAATACAGGGACAAAGAGTGGAGCAGAGACTGAAGGAAAGGCCATCCAGAGACCGCCTACCTAGGGATTCATTCCATCTGTAGACACCAAACCTTCACATTATTGCTGATGCTATGAAGCACTTGCTGACAGGAGCCTGGTATGGCTGTTCCCTAAGAACACCTGACCAAAATAGATGCAGATACTTACAGCCAACCATCAGACTGTGCCCAGGGACCTCAATGGAAGAGCTAGGGGAGGTACTGAAAGAGCTGAAGCGGTTTGCAACCGCGTAAGAACAATATCAATTAACTGGACCACCCCGAGCTCCCAGAGACTAAACCACCAACCAAAGAGTATACATGGAGGGAGCCAGGACTCCAGATACATATATAGCAGAGGTTGGCCTTATCTGGCTGACATCAATGGGAGAGGAGGGAGGCTTGATGGCCCAGCATAGGGGGATGCTAGAGGAGTGAGGAAGGAGTGGTGAGGGGGTGGAGGAGCAATTCTATATAAGCAGTAAGGACTATTAAAAGTCACTCTGAGACAAGCTGAGCTGCCTAGAAGTCACTCAGACTAGCCAAGTAGTCTGGAAGAAGCAGAGATGAGCTAAGCTGCTTAGAAGCTCAGTGTAACAAAGGATGCTTTTCAGCTTCTTGAGCTGCTTTCAGATTGTGGAGTGGACTCTAGGTTTCCTGCTTTTGTGAACTGTTATCTATGCTGGCGTGGGTTTTGGCCAAGCCACTATCTTTGAGTCATTTATGCTGTTAACCAGCTCTTCATCTATGTTCCTGTTTAAGTAATGTTAAAAGAACTGTTACCAAGTTGGACTTTGGTAGTATCATTACTTTGCTCTGTCATCAGTTCCATATCTGGGGTTTCTTCTTCCAAGGTGTGCCTACTTCACAAGAATCTATCCTATAACTGCGACAGATTCATTGTAAGTTATCTCAGGATAGAATTGCTCAGTTAAGTTCAGTGATTATAATCATTAATCTCACTTGTGAACTAGACACACCTTGGAAGAAGAAATCCTAATTTGGAAACTGCTTACATAAGATTGCCCTATAGGTATGTTTATGTGATGTTTTCTTGATTTTAATAGATGTAGCAAGGGTTAGCCCAGTATGGGCAATCCTATCCCTGTATGGGTGGTCCAGAGTTGTACAAGAAGGCAGGATAAGCAGGGAGCAAAACAGTAAGCGGCATTTCTCTATGGTCTCTGATTGAGTCCCTGCCTTCATGTTCCTGCTTTGTGTTTCCATGGTGACTGACTGTAAGGTGCAAGCCACACAAGCCATTTCCTCCCTATACTGTTTTTGGCAATGGAATTTATCACAACAGTAGGAAAACAAACCAGGATAGTGACCCTTAATTTTGTGTGTCTGGATATTCATATCTTCCTCTAGACTTAGGAAGTTTTCCATTATTATTATTTATAAGCTTTCTACTCCTTTGGAGGTTGAGAAAATGCCTTCCTGAATACCAATAACTCAAATCTCTGCTCTTTAGTACTGTCTCAGAGTTCCCATAGCTCTCTCCATTCTTCACTTTTCCCCAAGCTCTATTTTTCATGCTTACTAATGCTTCTGCATGCTTTAGCCTCCAGTTTATGCCATCTATCATATTGTAAATTTAAGTGAAGGTACTTAGCAAACAGATGCAAAACATGATCAAAACCTAAATATTTGTCAAGTTTCTCGTAAGATTCTTGAAATAGTTCTGACTTTATGATCATTGAGCTTACTTGAAGCAATATATATATATATATATATATATATATATATATATATATATATATATTATCTGGAAGTTGTCCTATACCGATTACTGCACAATGGAGGAGGGGTGATAGTAGCTGTCCTCTTTACTCTTGTACTAATACAGTTCCTTTTGTTCACTCATGAGGTATTTGCATGGTGTTAAGGGTGTGGGGGCTCTAAGAAGCATTCAGTGTTACTGAGGAGTGCCTGGTATTGGTTTTCAAATCTCAGCTCTGGTCCTTTTCTCAAGTAAGAAGTAGTTCTATGGATGGCATATATGACATGGTATGGTGGTTTGAATGAAAATGCCTTCCATACACTCATACATTTTGATGTTTAGTCATCCTGGGAGTGGAACTGTTTGAGAAGGTAGGAGGTGTGGCCATTTAAGAGGATGTATGTCACTGGGAGTGAGCTTCAAAAGTCTCTCTCTGTAACCCACAGATCAGGATATAAAGCTCTTAGCAACTGCTCCCGCCCCATGCCTGTCTGCTTTCTGTCATGATGATCATCATGGGATAATCTTTGAAAAGTGTAAACAAGACCCCAATGAAATGTTTTCTAAGACTTGCCTTGGTTATGATATCTCCTTATAGCAATAGAATAGTAATGAAGACACATAGGCTCTTCATTTCCTGTCTTATAAATTCAGACATAGTGGTTTTCCACCTGACATTCCAAGTTCTTATCCTGGTCAGTTGGTATGGGAATACTACTCAGCATGTTGATGTGAGTAGATACTGGTAGGAAGACTTCGTTCATCTGTTATATTCCCCTGCTCTCCCTTATAGATTTTTAGTACTTGTTCCTCTTTATGCTTCTATAAATGAAACTGGTTTCTTAATGTAGTTTTGGTATATTTAATATACAGAAATGCAAATAATTATTGCATTATTAATCTTATATTCAAAAAAACATTTTGAGTTTGTTTTTCACTTCTAGTTATTTCTTAGTTTATTCCTCATGATTTTGCATATACAAGATATGCCACATGGATGGTGTGGTGTTTCAAAATCCCTTTAAAATATCAGTATAGATTAGGACACACATTCCTAAATTCACTTTGGAGAGGGGAAGTAAAATATCACAACTATTTTTCAAATTGCCTGCAAAGTACCATTATTTGCTAGATCTCTCACCCCACCCATTTCTTTGCAAACCCCATACTCACTTCTGAGACCAGTCAAGTTTCATTCCAGACTGCACAGAGAAAGACTTCACCATTTCCTGCTGTTCTTCAGAGAGCAAAGGCTTGAATGACGTGTCGGGTGCAGGCAATGAGGTGAAGGCCTTTTGTATCTCTTTGGGACTGGCATTCCTCACAATCAGCTCATCGTTCATGATGCAAATTCTGAAGGAAGAGTGCACTCTAAGGCAAGTTAAGAAATGGATAAGCCTACTTTATCAATGGTAATCCTATATTAACTGCCAATCACTAACAAGATGGTTTCCACATTCCATCTGTTCCTGGCTCCCAACATCCTTGTTTGGCTCTTTCTACCCATCCCATATAAAGTTCAACCTCTTAAAGAACAACTTGATTAGAGTTTTGAATTTTACCCCAATGTATTTACCCTGCACAGCAAAGGAAGACCCTGAATCAGAGCTAAGTCCCACATCTTGGCCAATGACACAACATGTAAATATTCTATCAGGAAGGAACCTAGTATCCTGATCCCAAAGTCCACACTCTCAAACACAAAGCTTAATTGTTGGCTCTATCTGTTGGCCTTCTAGAATATTGAAAATATCCTGAGAACTGGATTATCATAGTGTCACACTGCTGGCTTTGGGCATGTGCAGGAATTTCCAGAAGCAACACAACACAGACCTTGAATCGCTGCAAGGGATAGCAATGAAGATCCTCGTGAAGGCACGGATGCAGCCTCGACATTTTCCTTCCACTTCAAGGACAAGAAACAATAATGTTTTCTTAGGATGGCACCTTATTTACATATGCAAATAGTATTCTCAATTCAGGGTTTTATGCTGAAGGGGTCAGAACCAGTCAGTTATTGGCCTGGAGTCAGGAGGGTATGGCATGAATGGGGAGGGCAATTCATTGCCATTTGATGTGTTCCTTTCAACATTTTGAAGCCTGGGATAAATCACTTCCAGTGTTTGATTGGTCTTTTTTCACATTTGTCACATATATAAGTTTAATTAGTCACATTTTACAAATAAAGAACTGGAGATTTTATGAAATTGGCCCAAAGCTACAGAGTATGGAGCTAGGGTGAGAAGCAACAAACCCCTTAGACTGGGTCCCTTACCTGTGAGCAATTCGGTAAAAAAGCATGGACAAGTTAGATTAAGATGGTTTGTGGGTAGTAGAACATAGAGGAGGACAGGAAGGAAAGGTACAGAATGAGAAACTGGCCAATTGCTCAGAGGTACCCATCTAGTGGAGGAAGCACAAGGGGACCTAGAAAGGGAATTCTACAGATACCCACCTTCCATGAATAGTCCATTCACAGAAAAACAGAGCATCATTTCCTGAAAAGGAAGATGGTAAAAGCCATGAGCATAGGATCCTACATACGTCCAGATTTCTGGGTATGACCTACAGAAGAACCAGACACTCACCGTGTGGAGAAACAAGTCCACCAAGAAAGAGCAAAGATCATGCTGAGTTTTGGGTAACAAGCTAAGAGAGTTCACGATGTCATGTTTTGTGTGCTTCAGCAACTGCATTCGCATGCCTATAGAGGAGTGAAGAGGCAAAGGTCACAAGCATGATACAACCTAGCCACTGACACTGAAAATTGTGTCCTTAACTCCCTTACCCTGCCCAGTCCTCTCCATCACACTTACTTGAGTCTTGCTGCCTCTTTAGATCTCTGCTGTATTTGAAATACTCTTCCAAGTTGTTCCTTGGAGAAAAGAGGAAGAGAACAGCATGTTCTATTCAATACAGGCACTTTCTAAGGAGAGGCACACTGCTCCAGAACAGAGCTTGAGCTGTGATACTCACAGGTTTGGGTCACTGACATCGAAAGGAACTGACAAGGAGAAGCAGGCCTGGTCATGGTAAGCATCGAGAAGACGAAGTCGATCTCCATTGTCATAAAACAAGTAGTACCTAGGAGGAGTAAGGAGCAGAAAATATAGAAGAGGTTATCTCTGTGGTCTGAACCCTAAGAGACCTGAAATCAACTATGGGCAAAATGTGATTAGGTAGTTCACCTTGGCTCAGCTTCCCCCACATTTCTTTAAGTTCCAGGGGTACTTACTCTTTCAGAAATTGTAGAACTAGATTTTTTATGACTTCAGATGTGTTACAGCTTTCCTGAAACAGAAAGTCATTTCAGACTATATATCTAACAAAGTGTCTTTTGGAATACCACACATCCTTCTTGGTCCTTTCTCACCTTGCATGGTTGCGGGACCTCGATGTCCATTTTTGTTGGTACTATTAGGTCCTTGCCATCCTGAGGATTTCCTGTTGGTACTATTAGGTCCTTGCCATCCTGAGGATTTCCTGTCGGTACTATTAAGTCCTTGCCATCCTGAGGATTTCCTGTCGGTACTATTAAGTCCTTGCCATTCTGAAGATTTCTTGTCGGTACTATTAGGCCCTTGCCATTCTGAAGATTTCTTTTTGGTACTATTATGTCCTCGCCATCCTGAGGAAAGGAAGAGGAGGCTAGAGCAGTGCACAGGTAAAGTAGATGGCACTGGCTGACTAAGGGGATTCAGAGACCCAAGGAAAAATAAAGGGTCAGAAGCATGGTTTTGATTGCCTCTGGAAATTACAGGGGTGATAAAGTGAGGCTTGGTTTGATGGGACTGTAGGATTGTGTGTATGTGTGTGTGTGTATTTTTCTAAGGAGAATATTGATGTGTTTTTCAGGAATCCACATCATCTAAAATGGACAATGGTCTGATGCAAACATATAATGTACATGAAAACCACTTTTAGGACAGGTGTGGAAGTCATTTGTGAGTGAAGACATTGTTGGAGGCAGAAACTTACCAGACGCAACAGCTTGGGGAATAGGTCATGAATAGTACTGTCAAAAAAAAAAAAGGCCAAAACATGTGAGTTGCAGTTCAAGTTTGGCTTGCTTTTATTTCTTTGGGGACTGTTGATTGCTCTCCTCCCTCTTCTCCCCCTGAGTACATCCCACCCACACTGCATTGGCCACTTCTCCAGGGACAGAAGGAGCTACATTGGGAGCCTATGGTCCATGGCTTCTTCCTTTTCCTTGCCTGTATTCTTTTCCTCAGAGTACCCATAGAAGGATCTGCAAGGAGCAAGGTACTGGGGAGAAAGCCCAGGGCTCTGCCACCTCGTTAAGTTTCCAGGGTTTTACAGGATTCTGGGACACGGAATGAGGGAAGTCAGGCTAAGGACTCAAGAAACAGGAAGGTGGGGTTGTGACAACAGAGATGGAGTTAAATAAAGTAAGGTAAGGGAGACATGAGGGGAACTTAAGAAGGTAGAGACACAATAGAAGAGGAAACCACACCAAAAGAATGGGAGATGATCTGTCTGGCCTGGTGCTAGAGGTCAGGGGTTAGGGTTAATAGGGGAATTAAAGGGCTCCGCTTCAGCAATCATTTTTCCCATCAGCCTCGAGCCAGTCCTCGGATGCAAAGCAAGGACTTTACAGTACTGGGTCCAGTAAATGTAGGCTCATGTTTTTCCTATGCTGACCTCAGTCTTGAATAATGAGCCTTCTTAGGGGCAGAAGTTATTCCTCAGGAGAAGATGTGAAAGGCAAGTAACCAAGCTCAAAACAGGATGAAGAGCTTGTGGCCACTCTTTGCGGTCACTTTACTCTCTCCTGTGCACTTGTGCCTACCTGAATGGAAGTCTTATTTTCTAGGAGTCAACTAGCTTGTCTTAGGCTGTATGCTAGGTAGGACCTGGTGGTCCATCCCATAATCAGCCACCAAACAAAGTCATTATTGCATATACCAGCAAGATTTTGCTGAAAGGACCCTGGTATAGCTGTCTCATTTGAGGCTATGCCAGTGCCTGGCAAATACAGAAGTCGATGCTCACAGTCATCTATAGGATGACCCCAATGGAGGAGCTAGAGAAAGTACCTAAGGACCTGCAACCCTATAGGTGGAGCAACAATATGAACTAACCAGTACCCCAGAGCTCGTGTCTCTAGCTGCATATGTATCAGAAGATGGCCTAGTCGGCCATCATTGGGAAGAGAGGCCCCTTGGTCTTGCAAACTTTATATGCCTCAGTACAGGGGAATGCCAGGGCCAAGAAGTGGGAGTAACTGGGTAGGGGAGCAGGGCAGGGGGTGAGTATAGGGGACTTTGGGAATAGCATTTGAAATGTAAATGACAAAAGTATCTAATAAAAAATTAAAAAGAAAGATACACAGGGAGGGAGGGAGGGAGGGAGGGAGGCTACTTGGCAGGTAAGTAGGGAAGGAAGAAGAGAGATGGTGCCCTCTGGGGCCTGTCTTTCCATCTTTCTAGTCTCTTCTGCTCTCTGCTCCCCAGTGGCAGCCCATTTCTGGATCCTTGATCTAGGGAGGTAGAGCTCTCAACAAAAGGCCATGTCTGCATCACTCCAGGGTCTCAGCCCTCAGCTTAGAGCAGGTCAGCCTTCGGGGCATCCTAGGTCAAATTAGGTGATAGTTCAGGAACAAGAACAGAATGCTCCTCTCAGGACAGGGGAGGAAGGATGCTATCATTGGTATGAGGCATTGGAGGATTCTGGAGGAATCCAAGCGAAAAACAACCCAGACAAGGTGAAAGAGACAGGGGCAGGGTAAGAAGGAAAGGATGTCTGAAAGAATAGCTGAGCATATAAAGAAGGCAGGGCCTGTTATCCTCCCAGAGGATCAGCAGTACTTACTCTTGCAAAAGTACATAGTATGGAAAACAGGGCCCCCAATGGAGAAGCTAGAGAAAGCACCCAAGGATCTAAAGGGATCTGCAACCCTATAGGTGGAACAACATTATGAACTAACCAGTACCCTGGAGCTCTTGACTCTAGCTGCATATGTATCAAAAGATGGCCTAGTCGGCCATCACTGGAAAGAGAGGCCCATTGGACTTGCAAACTTTATATGCCCCAGTACAGGGGAACGCCAGGGCCAAAAAGGGGGAGTGGGTGTGTAGGGGAAAAGGGTGGGGAGGTATAGGGAACTTTTGGGATAGCATTTGAAATGTAAATAAAGAAAATATCTAATAAAAAATAAAAATAAAAGAAAAAAGAAAACAGAATGCTAAACAGAATTTAAGAGAAAAAAAAAAGAGTAGCTCAAGCTATCAGTGGTTAATGGTGCCTGCGGTTGTTAGTTTTGATTTTGGACTTGACCTAAACTAAAAGCACCTGAGTACTCAGTGAAAAACTGTCTAGACTAGGCTGGCCTATGGCATGCCTTTGAGGGCATTCCTTAATTGGGTTTATGTGGGAAGAGCCACCAAGAACATAGGTGGCACCATTTCATTTACTAGGCTTTGGACTGGGTGAACGAAATGGTGAGCGGAGCACTAGTGTGCAGCCATCAATTCACTGCCTTCAGCTTTTGACTGTGGATGTGATGTGAACAGTTGCTTCAAGTTCCTCCCACCTTAACTTCAAAGCAATGATGAGCTGTAACCTGAACCTGTGGGCCAAATAAGCTGTTTGCCTCATAAGTAGCTTTTGGCAGTTGATTTAATCACAGCAATGAGAAAGAAAAACCGAGATATTGGCAATGAAGGGGAAAAGGACTTGGCAGCTATTGTGTACCTTATATACTCAAAATGATCCAAGAAGCAGTTGCAGAAGGGGTTCCCTTCCAGCCACAGCTCTTCCAGCTTCAGTTCTTTCACCTTCTCCAATTCCGTGAATGACTTCAGCTGAAAAAGATGGGAAAGAATTGGTAAAGCTGTCTCAAGGCAAGAAATCTTGGGGCGCAGTAGTTGCAGCCTCCTCACCCCCAGGCTCTCTGGCTGCATCTCACCATCACCCTGGTGTGCACCACTACCCATGATCAGCCCAACTCACAGTGCTCCCTTCTCATTTCTCACTTTATTTCGGGAGAGGTTCAGGATCTTAACGTGAGGGGCCTTCTCTGTCATGTCTGACAGCCCATCCAGCTGGTACAGTTTGTTGTTTGTCAAGTTCAAGGACAACAGCTTTCAGAGAGGGAGAGGTCAAGATATGATTACTATTCTGGTGCCTTGGTGACATTTTTCCCTTCATCCCATGCCTTCTTGAAATGTGCAGATTCTATGGCCTTACTTCAGGGATATCACTTTGAATGATCTGTAGTGTGGCAACCATGCAGCTTCTTCGATTCAGCATCATGTCAATATCCTTGTCCATTAAGTCTTCAGAAAGTGGAATAAAAGGAAGTAGAAGGCCGTCAGGGTCCATTTGGACCAGCACTGGTGCAGACATCTTTTCCAAGTTAACTATCCCTATGTTTTCCTCTTAGATACATCTACCCTCGCATGACCAAAAATTACTTTAGTCACCCATACCCTGGTCAAATCGGAACTTTTCGAGGTCCAGAGCTTTCTGGGAGGCGTCATACCGGTTCATCATAGATTCCTGCAGAGACAGAGGTGGACAGAATGGCTCAAAGGCTCTGGGGTTCATAGTGTCCTGAATTTCAGGGAGTAAGAGGAAAAGGAGGTGGGTCTGGGAAGTGGACACTCAGCATGTCTTGAGTCTGCATTACCCTTATGTACTCCATTTGTTCTGATGTAAACTTGTTTTGCACAGAATAGGGCACAACAGAAGGACTGACAAAGATCGCTATCTGTAAGAAGGAGAGGAGGAGAAATACTATGATCTCAAATTTCAAAGGTGATGCTCAGTCCTTGGTCAGTCGCCACCCATTCCAGGACTAGGTAGAGAGAATGCTGTTAGCACACACTTTTCTGCTTGTTTCATCACAAATCCTGTAGCTGACATCCTTCAATGCAGAGGCAGTCTTAGCATTCTGAACAAAGAACCGGGCCTGGGTTTTGTCATAGTGGAACTACAGGCAAAGAAAGGGGGGGAAAAAACCAACAAATATGTTAGAGCTCAGCAGCCAGCTCCTGCTGAGCCAGACCTCCCTCCTCTGTTCCCTTGTGTTTCCCTGGCTTCTCCAGCCTTCTTACATCAACAGGGATGAAGGGCTCACTACAGAAGTTCTGGATTGACCTCATTAGCCATGTCTTCTCATACTTTCTTCCACTGGGAATCTACATGTACAAATGAAGAACAGGAGAGATGAGAGACCCCTTGGAATCAGAATGGAGAGCAGACTTAACTACCAAGTAACCTTTCTTGGACACTCTACCTAGTGTTCTACCTAGCTTTAAAGAACTTCTAAAGGGACCGCTGACATGGTTCTTTGCTTTTGTGCTAAACACAGAGCTTCTAGACTAGGGGTTTTCAACCTGGGGGCCGAACGATACTTTCATAGCGGTGGCATATCAGATATCCTGTCCTAGATTCATTCTTTCTCCAGGCAATAGCATTTCTTCAGGTGACTGATATATTGTTATCAATATAATCTTCCTTCTTTTAGGAGCCATAATAGTCTAGCTAATGCAAACCTTGTTAGGATACTCACTGTGACCTTGTACCATTTCTCCTCAGTTTCATTTTCAGCATCCAGATCTGTTTCGCCCTCCTCAGTTTTACTATCATCCCACACATTAAGAAAATATTGGTCATCATAACTGCATCTTTCTCTCCTTCTTTTCATTCCCATGGCATATGGAGCACTAGGAAAGAGACAGAAGCAAAACGGCTATAAATACTAAGAAATTTTTTCGTGCATTGTCCCTGCAGTAACACCATGACTACAAATTGAGGGGCTTAACTAGTATTTAATCTCTATTTACTCTTCAGTTTCCCAGTGAATGAAGACCAGAGAGAGTGAAAGAGGTACACAGTCCTAGGGCTGCTACCTGCCAGTTGAGAGCTACTTGGACACTTACTATGTTACTTTGGAGTGATCATGAAATTTTGAAGGTGGGAGCACATACCCATAATGATCAAAATGATTGTTCTTTCTGTCAAATTGACTCCAGATATAATTCACACCTCTCTTTCTTCCTTGAAAACCATGGTTATAATTCATTTTGTATTCTGAAATTAGGAACAATACAAGTTTGCAGATATATCACAATGTTTAGTATAATAGGAACAATTTATCATCAACAGCAAGATGAGAATGTTTTCCCTTTGATTAAAAAAGCTCCACTACTTTCCACAATTCACCCACCTTCCTCCAATGCCAGGCTCTGCATTAAGTAAAAATTCAGGAACTAGGGCTGATTATCATTTCTTTTAGGAGTCATTTTGATCTGGAAAGGGCCCCTATAATCTCAATGCCTAGAATGCTAAGGCAGCAGTACGTTGAGTTGAGACCATCAAAGACTGTGATTTGTTCCACTCTTAGGGAAAACAAACACTTTGGTAGGCAGAGGAAGACGACAACTTTGAGCTATCTTACAGTGATAATTCACAATACACACTGAGCTGAACAAATGTCAAGGCACAAAACTACCAGAAAAGATATTTAAGCTAATCATGTGAGACACCATAGTGCCTGCTTTTAGTTTAAAAACACAAAAAGATGCACTAAAAAAATAAAATAATTATTTGTATCTGCTCTCCCCCAAGTTCAAGAAGCCCCACAGAAAAAAAAGAGAGGCCTCCTGACTGAACAAAGATAATTATGTCCAGATCTTATAAATGAAATGCAATATCAAACCAACTAACTTAGAATCTATTGTTAGTCAATGACCATAACATTTCTTATGAAGCTAAGACTTCCATACTGAGGTATAAGAATAGTATTGTACCATAAAGAGAAAAGATTGCCTCAACTATCTGTTCTACAACATCCACTGGCATGATGGGGAGCAAAAACTGACCTGCTGGAAACATGACAGGAAAGCTTGCTTAGGGTTTTATGTAAGGGCCAGTCCCAGCATGGCAGAACCAAGTTGACCATGTAAAGATGCTAGAGCTTGTAAAAGAAGCCACCCCACCCAGCTGTTTGCAATTACAACTCCTGTTTAATGTCCAGCCCTGCAGCAGCAGACTGCTTGAATGGCCTGTCTTCCCAACCACCTCTCTAGTTCCTGTGGACTACACTGAACCTCGAAAAGCTTTGCTCTTTCTTTTCATCTTTTTGTGTCAGTGAAAGACCCTTAGAAACACTGCCTGGGACCTCCAGTGGCCATAATGGCATGGACACATGTAGGTGACTCACACTATCCTTCCTTTCCTCCATTATGATTTCTCCATTCTCACCCTCAGCCCAGTAACAGCCTGGTTATAGGTGTGCCTCCACCTACTTCAACTTCACTGACTAGAGACTCCTACTCTTGGTTTAGACCAAGGGTTCCCCTAACACTTTTATCCCTGCCTCTCCAGATAATTCTTTGCCTTCCCATAACCCACTTGAAGGATCCTCTCTTCCCACTACAGCTCCAATTCCCTGTGGGCTCCACCACTACATATGAACAGGATCCCATTACTTTCCTAAAGCATCTCTCAGCTGCTTTTCTTTTTCCTAGTCCACTTTAATCTCTGTCACTTGCCAACCTGCACAAGGCAACCTACAGCTACCAATAAAATTAGAGATGGAAATTGGCACATCACAGCAAGAAAATCCAGAGAAATAATAAGGACATATTTTAAAAATCAGTACTCCAACAAAGTAGAAAATCTAAAAGAAATGGATAAATTTCTCCATATATACAACTTACCAAAGTTATATCAAGTTCAGATATGAAACTTAAATAAACTCCCTGTTCTTCAGTGAAATAAAACAAAAATTAAAATTCTCACAACCCCTCCTCCCACAAAGAAAAAAAAAAAACAGCTCAAGGACAGAAGGATTCATCACAGATTTCAACCAGACCTTCAAGGAGGACTTAAAACTAACACTCCTCAAATCATTCCAAAAACAGAAGCAGAAGGAACACTGCCTAATTCTTTTCACAAGACACAATTATGCCAATACCCAAATCGCACAAAGATTAAAAAAGGAAAGCAAATTGTAGACCAATTTCCCTTATGAATATAGAAGAAAAAGCGTCTCAATAAAATACTTGCAAAACGATCATCCACCATGATTCAGGGATTGTTCAACACATATAAAGATAAATGCGATCTACCACATTAAACAGGCAGAAAAACAAGAACCACAGGGTCATCTCATTAGATGTAGAAAGGCTCAACACCTCTGCATGATAAAAGTCCTGGACAGACTAGGGGTAGAGGAGACACACCTAAACATAAGAAGGGTGATTTACAGCAAGCCCATAGCCAATGTCAATCCACTGACTCAACACAATCCACATCACAATTTAAACACAACCTTCACAGAAACTGAAGGAACAGCTTTGAGCTTCACATGGAAACACAAATACTCAGGATAGCTAAAACACTTCTGAACTTATGGCATCATCACCATCACCAAAAACTGTACTACAGACCTATAGCAATAAAAACAGCAAGGTATTGGCATAAAAACAGACAATGTTGATCAATCGAATTGACCTGAAGACTCAGACATAAGTCCACAAACCTATGGACACCTGACTTTTGAAAAATTAACCAGAAATGCACACCTGAAAAAAAGATAGCATCTCCAAGAAAAGGTGCTGGTCAAATCGGATGGCTCTGTGTAAAAGAATGCCAACAGATCCATACTCATCACTCAACAATATTCAACCCTAAATGGATCAAGTACCTCAACATAAGGCCAGATATCCTGAATCTTATAGAGGAGAGAGGAGAAAGTCCCCCCTCCAGTTTGTAGGGGATGCGAACAAAAAAGTGTCATTCCAAAGCATCATTTTGACATAAGTTTTAAAAGCTTTTACAGTGGTCTGTTTTATTTGTCTAGCATCTAATTTTGTTTACTTGTTTTTCTTTATCATATGTTCAGTCAATGTTTTCTTATCCTTTTACTGATATTTTCTTTTCTCTCTCTCTCTCTCTTTCTTTCTTTCTTTCTTTCTTTCTTCCTTTCTTTCTTTCCTCCCTTCCTTCTTTTTTTCTCTTTTTAACCTAGCTTCTCTTATAGTCTTCCAATTTCCCTTAACTCAAATGAAAGCAGAAGAGATAGCCATGCTAACAGATATATAAAGCACAACACACAAGTAACATGAAAAAGCAAGGGAACATTATTACTAAAAAAAAGATCATAATTCTTGACTTACTGATTTAAAGGCTACTGAAATGCTAGTGCTGGAAGGTTTTAGGAAAGCTTCCAAGGAGAAAAGCAATTAATAGTCCTACTCAGTTGTAATGCCCAAGAACTGTACTAACAAGCAGCATGGCTATCCTTAAAGATGCAATAGTAGCACTTATATCTTGGTGGTAAACATCAAGTTGTCTAATTGAACTTAAGGGCTGCTCAGACAGAGACCATTCCAGAAAGCCAGAACTGGTCAAAATACAGCAGAGAAAACAACTGACTGTGGGGAAGCTAGTCCTAGCTGATACACCTGAAACACAATTCCTACACTTTTTGGCTCAGAGACCATTTCGGAAGAGGGAGCAGAAAGATTGGAAAAACCGGGGGCTCACTAAGTCTGCTGCACAGTTGTGATTTCTAGATATGGCAGGAGGCCACACCTGTGATATCTCAATAATCTCAGGTCTATTGAAAAAAAAAGACATGAACCGTGACATCATCAGCTGACAGGACAAGAAGAATGGGGAAATTTCATGGGACTATACTCGTAGATGAAGAGCTACAGTAAATTAAAGACTGCCTAGAAAGGAGCAATTAGTCTTCACTAAGGATGAGCCCCCTAAATGGCCATGCACTACCGAATGCTCAGCTTCAATAAGCATATACAGGCATGTAACAGTAAACAGACTTAGCGAGTGGTCAGATACTTATTTGCATTTATACAACATTAATTTTAGAAGACTGGATATGATAGGGAGGAGAAGGACATGGGCAGCGTTGGATGGAGAGGACGGAAGGAGAAATTATGGAATTATATCTTTATCAAATAAAACAAATGTAAAAAACAAGACATTGCTAATAGTACTTTGACCATATGATAAAATTTTAATTAAAAAATAACTGTTGCCGGGCGTGGTGGCGCATGCCTTTAATCCCATCACTCGGGAGGTAGAGGCAGGCGGATTTCTGAGTTCGAGGTCAGCCTGGTCTACAAAGTGAGTTCCAGGACAGCAAGGGCTATACAGAGAAACCTTTTCTCAAAAAACCAAAAAAAAAAAAAAAAAAAAAAAACCAAAAACTGTTTACTGTTGATTTTTTAATTAATGTAATTAATGAACTTTTAGCTGAAAGAATAAGACCAAGTAAAATGAAATTTAATGTTTTTGAAAACCACTATACTGTATCAACAACACTAAATACACATACATTTGAGAAAATACTCCTTTATCACATTCCATATTACTAACAATTTATAAATTGTTATAATAGGAATGTCCTTTTACCTGAATGATAGAATCTCTCAGATCTCTTGTATGGTAAACCATATCGTTGTTTATATGTCTCAGAATTAATGTTCTTCTGAACAAACATGGAAGACCTGAGAGAAGAGCACAATGAAACTAATTTATTTAAGCTGCATACTAATAAAATAGCACACACTACATATTTTATATGCTTTATACAATATTCATTTCTTATTTTATGTTTTAGACAGGTTCTCTCACTATTTAACCCTGGTTGGCATGGAATTCACTATATGCACCAGCCTCATCTTAAATTGCCAACAACGCTCTTAGTTGAAATTACAGGCATGAGCCATCAAACACATCCAACCTCAATCCATTTAACTATTTCGAATCCCCGTGACACTATCGCTATGATTTATTTACTCAGTCACTACTATTCTAAGTCATCTCACTTATAATTTTATTTAGTATATTTAAAAATTGTACCATTTATACATAAAGTTATGAGAATGTATTAAAGAGGGAATGAAATAAGTGGTGGCTAGAAAATTGGGAAAGAACAAAGAGTGTAAAATAGTTGGATTTCCCCAATTTAACGAGATTGCTCCATAGACACTTTGAAAACCTACTGAATTTTAAGTAAATATTCAGAAATAAACTCTACATGGTGTAAATAAGTTTACCCCATGGCTACGTTCACATTTCCAATGCTTTTCAATGGCTCCCTTCCTCTTCTCTTTTAAATGAATTTTTAAAAAGGCAGAAAATACGATTGTGTCCATAGGAACTATATTTAATAAGTTGAGCACTTTGGAGACAGAGGCAGGCAAATAGATCCCTGGGACTTTGAGGCCAGCCTGGTTTACAGAGATAGATCGAGGGGTAGTCAGGCTACACTAAAAAACTTTGATCAAAAACCCAAAATAAACCCAAACAAAGATGAGCAAAATAAGCCAAAGTCAGAAAGACAAATAGAGCATTTTCTCTTAATCAAAATATACATTAAAACACATGCATGTGTATATGCATACACACAAATGAAAGGAATGCAGAGAAACTGAGGGAAGAGGACTAAAAGGAGGAGAAAAAGAAAAGATAATGGGGGCACGATGATTTTCGCGTGTTTTCTCTTATAAGTCAAGGCAGGGACCAGAAGAAGGGACTGAAGTGGGGACATGAGAAAGTACTCAGGAGTGAATATGAACATTAATAAAAATATCCTAAGAGGAACCCTAAATTTTTAAGGTTAATTTTTAAAAGTCAAAAGCTAAGCAGACAATAAACAAAAGGGCAATAAGGAAAAGATGAGGTTTCAACTAGGAAGACATTGCCCTGATATCTCAAGCCCTTGAGAAAACTGTAAAAAGTTTGAAATTCAGCTTGCCTTCGCCACTTTCTGGGCTGAGGCTTCCTGGCAGAACCTCCGCTCCACTCAGCTCCACTCAGCTCCACTCAGCCCCGCCCAGCCCGCCCGCCTCGCCCCGCCCCGCCCCGCCCCGCCCCGCCTATGACGCTTCACATCCCTAGCCCGGGACTTTCTGGAAGCCACCAGCCACGTGTGTGTGTGGAGGGGAAATACGTCTCCTGCGCATGCGCCGTTAGGCCTCTCTCGTGTCTCTCTCTCTCTCTCTCTCTCTCTCTCTCTCTCTCTCCCCCCCCCTCCTCCGCCAGAGTCAGACCCGCCGCCCCCGCCCCCGCTCCCGCCGCGGAGCGGCTCGGGGCAGCATCACTTTGCATCCTCACCAAGGCATTCTTATAGTCAACAACTCCCCTACCAAGGCCGCCCACACCCCGCGTGTCCCACCCCGTAGCGACAGCTCATCTCCCCAACTGTGGATTCCCTGTGGCTGTTGTCTCCTCACTATGGTACCCACCTTGGTACCCGGCTACCCAGGTCACTTCACCTCTAAACTGTGGCTTTCCCGTGGCACCCAGGCTCACCTGCCCGTCCCGCCTCGGCCCCTTCCACCTGCCGCTTCGCCTTCCCACCGTGGTTCTCGGTACCGTACTCTCCACTACTTCGTCTCCCCACTGTGGCTCCCCACGCCTTGCCTCCCTAAGGTGACCCGCTTCGCCTTTAGGCGGTCTTTGTTTTCCCGCTTAGAAGCTTGGCCACCTCGATGTGACTCTGTCACCCTCAGAAGTCTACTTTGCCGCTTTGCCTACTTTTGGGCCTTTCCCACTAGTAACTTTCGAACTTGGAAGCGGTGGGTCCCAGGCGTTTTGCCAAACGGCCACTGTCACCACTTTTGGTCCCCTCTGCTGCTTTTCTGTGGTGGACTCTCGCTGCTTTCCCACCATTTCCCGCCTCTTGCCTCTGGTGTCGTGTCCTTCCTTGACCTCACCCTCAGTCTCACCACCACAAAACTAGATGGCCGATGACTACACCCCACTCTTTGCACACAGGGTTTCCCTATCATACGTGAAAAAAGTCGGCCACATTAATAAAATGTCCCTTGGCCTCCATGGAGAGCCCTCACCTCAGCATCTCAGCGGGCCACCTTTGAGCAAACCTGTAGAACCATGTAGGTCTTCTAACATAAATCCCCCTACCCTACTACGGGCGAGATAGAAAAGTCCGAAGGACTTTAGTCAGAGCCGAGCCAGAAGGAATCACAGCTCTAAAGATAAGCTCTTCCCCAGATATGCCGCCGCCGCCATCAGTATAACTAATGGCGGGAGCTTGGTACTTACTCTTCAGAGATGGGTATAAGTAATAAAAACTACTTTGGCACCCTACCTGCCTTGCAGATTCTCTTTTGGAGAGGACCACATTACACCAACGACTACACTGAACGGCTGCTCGCTCGCTCTGTCTAGTCTCCAGGAAACTGAGCCGTTCCTCGTGCTCTCTTCAAACGCCAGCGTCACGTGTCCACGTGACGGGGTAGATAACGGAGGTTCACGTGATCATTGCAGGCCCACGTGATCATTGCAGGCTCACGTGGTTATTGCGTGCTGCGTATGTAAACTCAAAATTCAGACACAGATATAGAGATTTGGCTCAGGCCTCTTTTTCGTTTGTCACCCCTGTTATGTATAGTCAAGAGCCCCTTGGCTGCGCGGAGTGGGTCGTCACTACTATTTACTTAGGTTGAAACCTACGTACGTACGAACACGTACGTAGTGGGACTTTAATCTCAGCACTCTGGAGGCAGAGACAGGTGGTTTTCTGTGAGTTTGCGGCCAGCCTGGGTGACAAAATAAAATCTTGTCTCAATAGTAATGATGATGATGATGATGATGATGATGGTGATGGTGATGGTGATGGTGATGGTGATGGTGATGATGATGATGATATAATAGCAAAATGAACCTGACACCATGTTTGTACAAACTGACACATGAGATGCCGTGAACAGGGGAACCTTATACCTAAGCATATCATCCTACTGATATGAGACTTAAATGTTAGTTTAATTGGGCATGGCTTTTACCCTGGATTTCCTCTCCCCCCCCCCCCGCTTAGCAAAAGCTGACTCTAGGGCCCATGCACTAACCACCCACATTCCTTGGTTAAATGAGGCTGCCAGATACTCTGTCATCAAACTTACAGCTTTGGAAAGTTACGATATCTAAGCCATGTCTTTGAAGCATTGGTAGATGCTCCTAAAAAAATGGCTCAAAAATGATCCTATTTCTCTTTTGAATTGTCAATAAGATGTAGAATTTACTTGACTTCCTTTACAAAACTTGCAGGTGCTTGTTCCTTTTGTAGGAGTCTGACAGCTAATTGCCTTATCCCTCTATAGAATTCATGGTACACATTTAAGCCAGTGTTTACAACTGCACGTCACCTCACTCAACAAAACTTATTTTAATTTTGTTGTAAATTCTTCCTCATTGACTTTGACTTTTAATGTTTTCTACAAGACTGTTGCTATTTTCTTTCTTTCTTTTTTCTAAAAGATTTATTTATTATTATACGTAAGTACACTGTAGGTGTCTTCAGACATACGAGAAGAGGGTGTCAGATCTCATTACAGGTGGTTGTGAGCCACCACGTGGTTGCTGGGATTTGAACTGAGGAACTTTAGAAGAGCAGTCAGTGCTCTTACCTGCTGAGCCATCTTGCCTGCTCCTGTTGCTATTTTCTAGTAGCTCCTTGGCTTGGCCCTTGTTTGAGGCACTCTACTTTCTGCCTTCTTTTGTATCGCTTGTTTTGTTAGCTTGAAGCAATTCGGCAAGATGGATGCCCCTAAACCCTTGAGAGCAGTTAGGTTTACCTCTGGAAGGGGAACTAACTTGTTTGAAATGGGGCTCAAAGGCACAAAGACCAGACAAAAGATCAACTACAGGCCTTCTTCTATGTATGGACTTCTGGCTCCCCCACGCCTCACTCCCTACTCAGGTTCCTCCCCTTGATCACTTCTTTACTCCTTATTATCCTCACATTTAACCCATATTTGAAAGGTTTTACTTACTGAACTTTCCCCTATGTCCAAACAAAATAGCCGGTGTAAGCTTGTCCCTGGTATGTCTGAAAAACAGAAGACCCTCTAGATGCAGTGGAGAAGCTCTGGCTACTGGGTGCCTGTTTCTCCTTTGCCAGGGCCAGATACAATTCTTTCTCTTTTTAAAAAATTTATAATGAATAATTTATTATTATTATTATTATTAATTTTTTTTTACACTCCAGATTTTATTCCCTTTGTTCCACATCCCATACCTCCTCCCCACTCCCTGTCTCCACAAGGATGTCCCCACCCCACCAGCCCTCCCCACTCCCTGGGGCCTCCAGTTTCTTGAGAGTTAGGTGCAGCTTCTATTTCTGAACCCAGACCTGGCAGTCCTCTACTGTATGTGTGTTTGGGGCATCATATCAGCTGGAGTATGCTACCTGTTTGGTGATCCAGTGTTTAAGAGATCTCGGGGATCTAGATTAATTGAGACTACTGGTCCTTTTACAGGATCGCCCTTCTCAGCTTCTTTCAGCCTTCCCTAATTCAACAACAGCGGTCAGCTGCTTCTGTTCTGCTTGGGTGCAAATATCTGCATCTGACTCTTCCTGCTGCTTGTTGGGTCTTTGGAGGGCAGTGATGATAGATCTCTTTTTGTGAGTGCTCCATAGCCTCAGTAATAGTGTCAGGCCTTGGGACCTCCCCTTGAGCTGCATCCCACTTTGGGCCTGTCGCCGGACCTTCTTTTCCTCAGGCTCTTCTCCATTTCCATCCTTGTAATTTTTTTCAGACAGGAACAGTTATGGGTCAGAGATGTGACTGTGGGGTGGCAACTCCATCCCCCACTTGATGCCCTGTCTTTCTGCTGGAGGTGGGCTCTGTAAATTCCCTCTCCTCTCTGTAGGGCATTTTATCCAAAGTCCCCACTTTGAGTCCTGAGCATCTCTCACCTCTTACATTAGTCCTTTCTATTGTTTCCTTGCTTCAATTCTCTGTAGCTTCCTGCTGCTTCTGCTAGCTCATTTGGTTCCGCATTCCTGGAAATGAAACTAGTCACTGTCACCTTGAATTAACTTTATCCCCACTTCCTCTCACCTGCTCACTCTGTCTCTCCTACCTCTACTAATCTCCCTCTTTCCACCTTCTGGATAATCTCTCAGTTTTACTCTGTAACCAAATTAGCTTACAACACTCTAAGGATTATTTTTCAAGGTTCTCTACATGAATGCAGGATGACAATTGTCTGATTCACTACAGCTGACCAAGTTAAAGCTACTCTTCTACTAAGTGACTGTGTTTTACTGTGTAAAAACAACCTGAAGAACAGAAGAAAATGGAAAATTAGTGAAGTGAACCCCCTAAATGGTCATCCAGTACCAAGTGGTCTGCCCTAAACTGATATACACAAAAATACACTAACTGCATTTAGCAAGTTGTATTTATATCTTGATTCACATATATATGTAACAATAACAAGGTAAAAGAGGCAACTGGTTTGAGATGGAGCAGGGGCAGAGAGACCTGGAAAATTTTGGATGGTGGAGAGGAAGGAAGGTGAATGATGTTATTATATTTTAATCAAATTTGAAAAACAATATTGATTCACTCAATTCATTAATATGGGTTTTCTTGTTCCCTTTTCTGTTTCTCCTCCATAATTTAAAACATTATTTTCATTACGAAGCTATTTCACTCTCCTGATTAAACTTATTCCACGTTTATTACCTTTGTATGTATAGCTTCTAGAAATGGGATTGCTTTTTTCTTTTGTTTAATTTGGTATTGGTATAAATCAATGCTTCTGATTTTTTTGTATGTTGATTTTGTAAGTTGTATCCTGAAACTTCACAGATTTTATATTTCAGTTGTAAGAGTCTTTGAAAGCTTCTGGCATATAAGACCACGATTTCTGCAAATAGAGATCATTTGACTTACTCTTTTCCAATTTGGATGCCCTTTATTTCTCTTACCTAATTGTTCTGCTTAAGGCTTCTAGTAGTTGAGGCTGGAGAGATGGTTTATTGCTCTGAGGCATAAGATAAAGCAGAACATCATGGTCAAGAGTATGTAGTAGAACATACTCAAGGCAACACAAAACAGTTTGCGTCAGGAAACAGAAAACAAGCAAATCATACTGGAATGAGCTATATCTGTCTGGGTTTATATCTCTAAAGTCTACTTATCTTTAATTTTGCAGGTATTTTTATTATTTAGTTACAATATTTTATATTTAATCTGATCTTTATAATTTAATTTTGGTTTGCTTGTTTCCCAGTTTCTTGATGATTAGCAATATTTTTTCTTGAAAATTACTATAATTTCTTTTATTTCATTTATTTCTACAAGTTTATAATTACATCATTTTCCCATTCCCTTTCCTTCCCTTAAAATTCTCGTTTTTGTTGCACACCATAGGTTTTTGTAAGGTACAATTTGCTATTTTCCTCACCCATCTCAACTACTTTAGGCATCACGTGTAAAAGCTTAACAAATTGTATTGCTTGCTATTCATGGCAGACACTACCTACTTTGTTTCCCTTAACATCTTTCTCATTGCTTTACATATCCAAGTTCATTATTTATTTATTCTATTACAGTCCACCTTAATATGTTTAGCAGTCAGCTGAAGAAGTCAAAAAATTTTGAATCCTATATATGTATTTAAATGTGTTACCTTGAATATAATCTTGTGACCAGAAGCAGGTAATAGGAACAAAGCAAGTGTGTCAAAGTTAGACTCCAGGTCCTTGTCACTGGCTTCAACCATAAAGTTAAGTTTTCTGGATAATGTAACATTTTGGGGAGGAAAAAAAAAAACCTGTTTGTCCTAAAATCTCAGAAAATCCCTTTTCTAAAACCAGCAACGAGTGACTTCCTTGAAACTAATCACCACTGCAACCTTTTCCTTGTCTCCACTCACAATAAGATTTAAATGAATTTAATTCGTAAAATTTGCTGTTTTAGCCATATAGGTAAAAACAGTGACTAATTTTAATGCAAAATGTATTTCTACATTTGGAAAAGATCACAGTAGTTAATGCACCTTAGTGAATGCTATGATAGTTCTTTTTCAAAAAATTGTAGCTCTTTTTTGTCCTTTCATTCTTTCCAGTCCTCCCCTGCCCACTTCCCCTCTTCCATGGATCCACTTTTCCTCTGCTTCCCTTCACAAAAAGAAGCAGGCCTCCTAGGAAGATGAACTGAACATTGCATAACAAGTTACAATAAGAATAGGCACAAGCCCTCATTTCAAGACTGGATGAGGCAATGTGGTAGGAGCAAGAATCTCAAAAGCAGGCAAAAGAGTCAGAGACAGTCTCTGCTCCCACTGTTGGGAGTCTCACAGGAGCATCCAGCTCCCTATCCATAAGTATGTATGCAGAGGACCCAGCTCAGACACATACAGGGTCAAGATCGCTGCTTCAGTCTCTGTGATCCCCTATGAGCCCTGCTTAGTTGATTTTATGGAGCATGTTCTCCTAGTGTTCTTGACCCCTGTGGCTCCTACAATCCTTCCCTCCCCTTTCCTGTAGGGTTCCTAGCACTTGCTTGCCTGTCTCTGCATCTGCTCCCATCAGTTGCTGGATCGTGACTCTGATGACAATTGGCTTAGGCACTGATCTATGAGTAAAGCACAATACCATTAGGAATCATTTCATTGACTTTTTTTTTTTTTGCCAGTCATGTTTAATTCTATCCTGGGTCTCTGGGCTGCCCTGTCTCTGGTTCCTGGCTATCCAGGCAGTGTCAGGGGTGGGCTCCCTCTCATGACATGGGCCTCAAGTTAGACTGGTCATTAGTTGGCCACATCTTGAAGGCAGGGTAGATTGTAGGCTGAAGGTTTTGTGCCTGGGTTGGTGTTCACAGAAATCTTGCCTGGTTACAGGAGAAGGCTGGATCAGGCTCCAACTCCATCCCCCATTACTGGAAGTCTTCGCTAGGGTTACCCTGGTAGATTCCTGGGAGTTTCCATTGCACTAGGCTTCTACCTCCACCTCCAAATACCTACCTAGTGCCAGTCGTCTCTCCCAGTACTCCCTCGCTCCACCCCTGACAGGTTCCCTCCTGTTCCCATCTGTCCCTGTCTTCTCACAAAATATGGTATAGTTTTAAATGTCTCCAATTTAAGCACAAAACAGACATCCAAAAACTAACCTATAAATTCTAAAAATCCTACCAAATCTATTGATTTCTAACATTTTCTGTGAACAGTGTGTGTGTGTGTGTGTGTGTGTGTGTGTGTGTGTGTGTGTGTGTGTGTATTCAAAAATAATTTGTCAACATTGTGGCTGGAAATTCAATCTACTTTCTCTACCTGACACTATTTTTTTTACTTGTATATCAAATGTTTAAGAGAGAGTGTTAATACACTGGCCTAAATTTATATTATACTAAAAGCTTCATGGATGAGGGATTGGTTTTATGACAACCCGATATGCTTTGGATCAGCTCACTTATCTAGGTTAAAAAGCCAAACATCATTATGTTCTAGTATCTCTTTGTCATTAATTCAAACTTCAGGGAAAAAAATATAAAATAGTTTGCCCTAATGGAGATACATCACCATCATTATTTGGCATGCTTTTTGATAGGATTGTCATATCCAGGGACTATTATATTTTATATTTTTTTGTCCCTGGACTACATATTTAATTCTGGTGGTATCTTGGCAAAATCATAGAGCAATTTGATGGTACAACTACAATTCTAATCCTGAGGTTTAGAACCTTAGGCCTTTCCACTTCCTAGTGTAGCAGAGTAACACTCAAATGCTTACAGAAAGTACTGATCATAAAAGAGCGCACTAGCCTAAAAAAATTAAAATCAAACACTTTAAAGTTAGCACCCCGTCACAATCCTTTACCACTTACAACACTTTTCTCCTTCAGTTTCACATTAATTGTCTTTTTTCTAACCCAAAGTTAAGCTAAAACTGAATGCTAACTTCTACTAAGCAATCAGTGGAATAAGTGAAATTACAGCTTTAATGTGTGGTCTTCCTAGAGAATTAGTGGCCAACACCATTTCTTGTCTTCTCGTGGGCAGAACAATCATCTCTTGACAGAAAAGATCACAAAGCAATATTTAGAAATTAAAACACTTTAATATAAACATTTTTCAGAATATAGACCGATTTCTATCAGCCCTTTTGGAGAACATTTTAAAAGTATATATCATCTAATTTATTATACACTAATTTTCCACTTTCAGAACTAGAAAATACAAAAATACACTGCAAATTAGATTTAACAGAAAAAGTCTACATTGTTTCATACATTTTCATTGGAGAAAACAGAAACGTTACCACATGACAGTAGTAAAATACCACCAGTACTAACACAAATTCTTAAAAGGATTCTGTGAAGTCCGGTCTTCCACAGGCCTGACCATTCTTCCAAATTCAAACAAGACTGGGAAAATTCAGGGTGGTATGGCTGTAGACTGCTTTGTAATTCACCATTTTAAGTACATTATTTCCATGAGCAAACAACTTATTTTCATTACAACTTGATGGACAAAGTAGAAACACCTCTACTTTAAGAAAACCATATTATACATAAGCAATAGAGTAAGTTTTCTCTCTTGGAAAGTCAAAGAAAGTGACTTTAAAAAGCATAACGAATAATGTTACTTCTTCTGGCTTTTGTTAGAGATTAACTGTACACATGTACAAATACACAAAGAACACAAATTTCAGGAAACCAAAGTTTTTAACCTTTCTTCAACCGTAAGGTAACAAAACTGCAAAGTTGAAAACACTGAATCTTCTGCTATCTCTTTAGCAGGTTTCTTCTCCACTCATGCTTCTTGGTATTGTGTCCTTGCTTTTTGAAGGGTAGATTTAGACTTTGTGGTTCTACTTTCAATTACATTTTGAAAGGAGGGAGGTGACAGAAAAAGAGGGGTGCAGGGAAGTAGGTGAGAGGAGAGCAGAGCAGAGCAGAAGACACATACACACGGTCACACATATATATACATACACATATACAAGCACACGTATATACATACACACTTGCGCAGAGAGAGAGACTGTTTTCTTTAATGGACACTGACTTTACCTTCTCTTCTTCTGAAGTGCTCAATTTTATCTAAAACTTCTCCACTGATTCCATCAGATTTTCCCCCACTGGTTTTCTTATTCACTCTTCTGTAAGTAAAACTAAAAGGTCAAATTTTTTGAGTAGGTTAACCTCAAAACAGTTCCTTGAATGCTGGATTTAGATGTTTTATATATTGTTTCTCATGTTCAATTTCAATTTTTGCAAACAAACAAACAAACAAACAAACAAGCAAAAAACCCCAAAGGTTTTCTGTGCTGATTCTGTACTTTTCTTGGTTTCTCCTCTTATTCCTGTGTGTATCTAAATCAGTATCATTTTCTTTTAGCCCTTCTTGGTATACCATAGGGTCAGAACCCAAGAATTGACTCATCCCAAAGGATTTCCTCTTCTGTTCTCTCTTCAACAGATTTCTTTTTCTCTTTTTTGTGCTTACGTTCTTCTTTCTCTGAGGATGTTTCATGTTTTCTTTTCTTTCTTCGATGCTTGGTTTTTTCAGAGCTGACTCCAGCTTTATCTTCCTCTCTCTTACTTTGCTTGATGAGCTTGTCTTTGTCTAAATCTTTATCCTGATAGCTTCTTTTTCTTTTATGTTTGGACTGTTCCTTCTCTGGTCTTTCTTTTCCTTCCTCCAGGTGTCGTTTTCTCTTCTGACGTCGCCTTCTATGACTTGTTTCATGGGCACTGGCATTGTCATTTGAGGGCAGATGCTTGTAAATGTCATAGTCTACATTGTATGAGCTAGGGTTATCTTCTTGTTGACTGAGGCTCAGAGAAGCAGGCATTTCTGAGAACTCCTCTGTGGTAAGCTGATAGTGGCTTTCAGCATCTAGGCTCGGTTGGTTTTCATAAGCTGGTAAGCAATGAGGTAACGTGTTTTCTACTGCTTGTGCACTGCTGTATGGATCTGTGTAAGTCTGGAAAGTCTCACATGGGAGTCCTTCCTCAAACATTGTATGACTGGATCTTCTGTCAACCATTTCTTCGTAATTATGGGTTTCAAAAGAGCTATCCATTCTTCTAAAAGAAGTCTTTGGCTCGGATTCTCTAGATTCCTGCACCTTGTTGTAATCATCAAATTCATTTTGGAAATCATCATTTCTCCTCTTTGAATGAGATGGTAACCAGTGAGGAGATTGGCCCTCCACTGGGGAGGCACTGTATTCTTGCTGGTAGGTCTGTGGAGCCTCAAATGAAAATCTTTCCTCACAAGGCCTCTGTCTGTGTTCAGAATCAACCCTTTCTCTGTATCTCTGATCCCTATACCTATAGCTTTCTGACATCCGTCTAAAACTAGTATTGGGATCAAGTCCTCTGGCCTTCTGCCCTTTGATGTAATCTTCAAGTTCATCTTGGAAAGAGTCATATGTCTTTGACTCTGCTGGTAAATTGTGAGGTAACTGCTCTTCTAGTGCTCTAGAATCATTGTATGGTCCTGGGTGTGCCCAGAAATTTTCAAGTGGAAGTGTTTGTTCAAGCATTTTATGTCTGGGTCTAGAATCAACCATTTCTCTGTATTCATGGGCTTGGGCTTCCATGTAATTATCCTCCATTTCCCTGAAATGACCCTTGGGCTCTAGTTCTCTAGATTTCTTCATTTTGATGTCATCTCCACACTCAGCTTGACAAGACTCTTGCATTTTCTTTGAATTCTTCACTTGATTGATAACATGAGATTCTCTACAAAGAAAATAATACAAAGTTTTGATTACTATGTGTATTTTCTTTGCTCTAAAATATTAGTTTCAACAAAATCTACAGAGGTTGAAATAAAAAATTAAAAACTATAAATTAAAAAAAGAATTTGATGCTCAAAATGCATAGTATAGATAGTCAGATACCTCTGTAGAATTTCACAAGTTTTACACAAAAACATTTCTTAGAAGACAGCAGAGTGGAGACACCAATTTCTCCACAAAATTGAAATGAAATCACAAGTGCAGAGCGGCAGGGAGAGGGAATGCTGTGGAAAGATACCCAAATGCAATAGGAGACAAGAACAGAGTGAAAGGAGGGAACACTGAGTGTTAGGAGTATATGAGATTTGAATACCATAATACTGAATGCAGAGCATTAAACTAAGAGTGGAAAAGATGCCCCTCAATGGGGCTTTTAGCAGAAGAAGGAAAATGCTTGGTGAAACCAGCAGAAAGCAGCACCTTGCAAAAGTACAGTTCAAGATAGAGACCTACGATCTATACTGTTAAGCTGACTCCAAAGAAGTCTCCTGTATTCCTCAGATTAATTCACTGCTGCTGAAATGAGGAAACATTTAAAAAGTTTTCCTATTGTCCAGCCTTTTTTTTTCTGGATGAATAAACCCATGCATTTTAATATCTCCAAATCCCAACTGCTCCACTGATAGACTATATGCATAGACTATATGCATTGCCGAGACTATAAAGATCAACAAAGGGACTTCAGAGGTAAACGACACCATAAATCAAATGGCCAAAGTATACAGTATTTGATTCAACAGCTGCAGAATACATATTGTTTTCAATAGCTTTTCTGAAATTGCATAGCCAGGGAAATATTAGAGAAGAGAAAAGATGCTCCCTAAATGGATTTAGGCTTGCTTTGTAAGAGGGAAGCCATTTACATACGCCTGTAAACTTGCTCCAAAACCCATCAGAAGAGGGCTTAGACCCTGGGAAGGTACTGTAAGATGGTTGAGCTGAATTGACATATCATCAAAGTATGACCTAAATATCTATATTTATATCCACAGAGGTTATTATCTGCCTTAAATAGAAAAACCTCTCCATTGCAGATAAATGCAGAAAATTATGGCTGAACAATATGCTGAGAATAAAGGCTCAGCCCTAGACTAGACATGTATGCTACCTACATAAGATTCAAGAAATACTGTAGAAGATGGGCCAGAAAGAATTACTAAGTGCTGGTGAAGAGGAAAGGGGCTGAAAGTTTCAGGTTAAACACAACATAGATATGACAAATAAGAACTTACAGGAGCTGTGTACACTGCCAATGGGTCCACAGATGTTGGGCCCTCCTACAAGTCAGATATGAAGAGGAAAAGGATTCATAAGGTCCTACTACATATTGTTGATCCATTGTTAACCAACAGATTCTTGGACAGGGGTAAGTATAATATCTAGATGTGTACCCAATGGTGATTTCACAAGGTTCTTCTGATGGTTAGTTCCAAACTCAAGATCACATAGACATCCCTAATTAAACTCCATGGAACACTAAACAGAACCAAAAGCTAGTAAATAGGAGAAAGAGATTTATAGGAAAAGGGGGGTTGGATAGTTAAAGGGAAACGGGAGAGGTAGGGAGAGTAAAAATAAAATATATAATGTACACATACAAAATTGTTCAAGAACAAAATTAAGTAATTAACAAAAGAAGAAAAGGAAACACAAGAAAACAAATTTTGATGGGAATGCAGAGAAAAAAAAATATCTATTTTTGTGGGAATTTAAATCAGTGTGGCTACTATGGACCTCTATAGGGAGTTTCCTCAAAAACTAAATGTATAACTACCATATGATCCAACTATATTACTCCTAAACATATAGCCCAAGGAATCCTAGGTGGCCTACAAGAAGAGATGCCTACACAGCAATACTTGATGCAATACCATTTACAATAACCATCCTATACAATAGTTTAGGTGACCATAAGCAGGTAAAGAATGCCTTGTGATGTGTAAAGAAACACTGTTATGAAGAAAATTAAAAATCATATTGTTTGCTGAAAAAAATCCTGGGGAGTATGATATTAAGTTAAATACGCCAGACCCAGAAAGTCAAGTATTGACTGTTTTCTTTCATATGTGAGATCTAGACAGTTTTTTAAATTTCCATAGCAGTAAAAGGGGAACAATTAGGGAGGATATTAGGATAATAGGAGAATGAATATGATCAAGTGTGTTTTATAGATACATGAAGATGTTGCCATAGAACTAATTATTTTATCTAAGAAATACATGCTTATAAAAAAAATCAGTCCTACGGTAAATGGTGGATGGACATAAGAGTGGAAATGTCTTATGCTACTGTAATATTACAAATGTTAATGCATGTTGGTATACTGTGGCTAATCAACTTTAATAACCATTGCCATAATAAACTGTCTGAATGGCATTTTTAGAAATCAGTTATTTTGTAGACATACAGATGTGATAGGTTATTTATTTAAAATCCCAAAGTTTTCTTTCTAATGTGTAAAGTGTATTTTCATCTGCTGAGTCTGACAATTTCACTCCTGTCGTAGACTGGATAAGAATGGCTTCAATAGGTTCATGTTTGAATACTTGGTCCCCAGTTGATGAAAAGTTATTTGAAAAGGTATAGGAGGCGTGTCCTTGTTGGAGGAGGGGTATCCCTGCAGGAAGAATTTAAGGTTTCAAAAGACTTTGACCATCCCCACTGTTATCTCTGCCTCCTACTTGCAGATCATGAACTCTCAGCTGTTGCTATCAGACTTTGGTTTCATCATCATGGATTCTTATCCCTCTGAAACTGTTAAGCCCAATTAAATGCTTTATTTTATAAGTTCCCTTGATAATGGTATTTTATCATAGCAATAGAAAAGTAACTCAGACAGCTCCTAAATACTCATATCCAAACACTATAAATACTTTCTTATAGGATAAAATAACACATTTTATGTTCTGATTTCAAAATCAACAAACTAATTTATACAAAATATAAATGACCCTTTCCCCTACTACCAAAATTACTTTGCAATTGTCCACTAATTTCTCCTCTTCTTAAAACCATACATTAATATTGACTAAAAATGGCTCATGACCTCTATTTTTAACTATTATACTCCAATGTATTCAATTCCCAGCAACCACGTGGTGGCTCAAAACCATCTGTAATGAGATCAGATTTCCTCTCTGGTGTGTCTGAAGACAGCTACAGTGTACTCACATACAATAAATAAAATAAATCTTTTGTTTTTTAAAAAAGATGATGACTAGATCACAGAATCCTTGGAATTAAGAAAACATTTTGAGATGCTTTGAATTTGCATGGCTAGCCTGAAGAAATGATCTGTTAGCACATCTACAAAGAAAACATAATGTTGTCTATTTAGAAGGAGTACTAATTTAACAGACAGATCTGTCAGTTCATTACTGTGTAAAATATCCTTGGCATTAGCATATAGAATGCTACAAGTACCACTTACCACTTCTAGATTCAGGTCATAGGAAAATGACTATCTAGAAAGTTTGTAAAATATATTAAAGAGTATTTGACTGGAAGCTTTGGTCTTTGGTAACATGAGAATGCCTTTCTTGTACAAGAGAAAAACACTTACTTAATTTGATGTTCAGTTCCTTGCATGTGGGACCGGAACATATGTAAAGATGTAAAGGTGATACTGCAGATATGGCATACGTAGGTTCTCATTCTATATGCTATAAAATGAGAGAATTTAAAAACATCAATATGGAAACTCTTCAAATCAGATACTGTCAGTGATAGATAAGAATTTATTAGAAACCCTCTACCTGAAGCTTTTCAAGAAAAATTGGTCCCAAAAGATAAAATAATTTGCTGGTGGTGATGGGAGCAAAGAGTAGAGTTAGCATCTTGGAGCTCAAGTCTCTAAATTTAATGCCTAGAATTCTTCACACTTACACTACAGGCATAGTCTTTGTTTATTTCTTAATCATCTGCTACCTGCGTTGCTCACTGTTGCTATATATACTGTATAGCAGGGACCTCAAACGACGTGGCTAACAAACGTATTATTCCTAGTTCTGCAACACCCTTTTTGTTTGCTGTTAATTATTTTTCTACCCAACCAAACCATGAAATGTCCCATAACTTTAATTTAAAAATTGTAAAATTTTACTTTTCAACCTATAATCACTGTAGTTCACTAATTATAAAAATGATTTCCACAAATTTTAGAATAAAGAACCAGTGAGGCCCACACATAGGTTAGAACATAAAAGTAAAATTCTAAAATAATAGTTGCTGTTTAAAATGAGTTAAATTAAAAGCTATAAAAAAGAAGCTGTATAACTGCTACCTAACTATTCTGCCTTTACAGTGGAATTAGAAGCAGGACATAAACTTATTTCTAAAGCTCATCATCCTTCCACATTTTTCTTGGTAGGAAGGAGGAGGAGGGCCGAGCGTGGTGGCACATGCCTTTAATCCCAGCACTCGGGAGGCAGAGGCAGGCGGATTTCTGAGTTCGAGGTCAGCCTGGTCTACAGAGTGAGTTTCAGGACAGCCAGGGCTACACAGAGAAACTCTGTCTCGAAAAACCAAAAAAAAAAAAAAAAAAAAAAAGGAAAAAAAAAGAAGGAGGAGGAGGAGGAGAAAGAAGAGGAGGAAGAGGAAGAAGAGAAAGAGGAGGAGGAGGATGAGAAGGAGGAAAGAACAACTTGCACAAGACAAGTACAAAATCAGCACTCTTCCAGACACAAGGCAATAAATTGGTATATAGATTTTAAGAACAATCAGAATCACCTTGTAAATCAAACAGTAGATTAATCACTTATAGGAAGATTAATCATAATTAAGCGTATTGAAATTTGCTGAACAATCATTATTTTGAGAAACAAGAGACTACTTATAGGATAAAATAAAAATGACATTGAATAACATTGTTCACTATTAATACCAGTGATCAATAGGTTACAATAAAATTTCAATGAATATTTTAATAATGGTACTTAGATATCCTTCATACAGAGAACAGTCTTTTGGATGTATGGTGTTAGGAAAATTGATTATCTACATAAAAATGTAGGTAGATTTCTGCCTTACCTGCTAAATTGATCAACTCAGAATGGACTAAAGCAATAAAGTTTAACATTGGCATAAAGGCAAATACATATATGCAGGTGATAACAAGTTTTGAAAAAAGGTCATAAATTTCAAAGCGAGTGGGGAGGAGTATATAAGAGGGCTTGGAGAGAGGAAAGGAGATATGCTATAATTATAGTATAATCTAAATGATAAACAACAGCAAAGGAAATTACAGAAAGAAGCACAGGTTAAATGTTTCAGGGCACAGTAATACATGGGGACTTTTTGGACAAAGCTCCTAAAATTCAGAAACTAAAGGCAAATATAGACATACCAAATTCTAAAAAACTTTAAAGCTTCTGAACAACAAAGGAAATACATAATGGAGTTAACAGGCAGTCTATAAATGGGTGAAAATATTTGCAATATATACATTCATACATGTGTATATATATTCACACATATAAGTATATACACATGTATACACATATACAAGTATATATGTATATATGTGTACATACATATATATGCACATGCATATATATATATATACATATGTACATACATATGTACACATGTACAAGCAATTGATATCCAGAATATATAAGGAACCCCAAAAGCTCAATAACAAAATTCTTCTAGTCATTTCTCAAAAGGAAACATCCAAATGTCCACCAAGCACATAAAAATACAGAACATTACTAATCACCAGGTAAATGCAAACTGAAAGAACAAGGAGACTCCATCAAACCCCAAGAAGTAGAGCTAAACAAAAAAGATAGGAAATGCTCGTGACGGTGTGAAGAAAACGTTGGTAGAAACATCAGTTAGAATAGCCATTCAAAATACGGAAGATACTTAAAAGTTAAGAAAATAATTACCATATATTCTTGTAAATATAATATTAGTGTACATTCAAAGCAACTGAAATCAGTATGTAAGAGACATGTGCGTTCCCATGTTTATTACATCATTATTCACAATATGCAAGAAATGTGCTCATCAACTGATGAATGGATAAAACATGGTACATACAATGGAATATGCCATAAAATATGTCATAAAAATACTAAAATCCTGATAGGGTCAAGAAGATTTTGGGTATTACTTCATTGTATACCAATAATAGATAACAATTATATTACATATATTTCAAAAGGCTAAGAAAAGGATATTGAAAAAATTTATTACAAATCATAAATATCAAGCCAGGAATGGCAGCGCACCACTTTAATCCCAGCACTCAGGAGGCAGAGGCAGATGGATTTCTGAGTTCGAGGCCAGCCTGGTCTACAGAGCGAGTTCCAGGATAGCCAGGGCTACACAGAGAAACCCTGTCTTGAAAAAAAAGTCATAAATATCTTAGGATATAAATGTGTTTCACATGTCTTAGATATTACACAAAGTACAGCTGTATCAAACATTATAAGATAGTCCCATTAGTACCCACAGCTTTAATGATCTTGTGTCTTTGAAAACTCTGAATGAAAGATAACTCTAAAATCATCCCCTGTCCCCCTTTCGTGGAGAATAAGTTGTTTCTGGGATGAATTTGGGAATTAGTTTTTTAAACTAATACTGCAAGTTAATTATAAGAGATGTTGGATGAAGCATACTTGATCTTGGTGAATAATGGCTTTGATGTGTTCCTGGATTTGGTTTGCAAGAATCTTATTGAGTATTTTTGCATCGATATTCTTAAGCAAGATTGGTATGAAGTCCTCTTTTTTGGTTGGGTCCTTGTGTAGTTTAGGTATCAGAGTAATTGTGGCTTCATAGAACGAGTTAGGTAGTATTCCTTCTGTTTTTATTTTATGGAATAGTTTGAGGAAAATTGGTATCAGGTCTTCTTTGAAGGTCTGGTAGAATTCTGCACTAAATCCCTGGGCTTTTTTTTTTTTTTGGGTTGGGAGGTTTTTAATGCCTTTTTCTATTTCCTTGTATGATATGGGCCTATTCAGATAGTTTACCTGCTCTTGACTTAACTTTGCTATGTGTTACTTGTCTGGAAAATCATCCATTTCATCTAGATTTTCCAGTGTTGTTGAGTATAGGCTTTTGTAGTAAGAAATGATGGGTTTTGTTTGTTTGTTTGTTTTGTTTTTAAATTTCCTCCGTTTCTGTTGTTATGTCTCCTTTTTCATTTCTGATTTTGTTAATTTGGATACTGTCTCTGGGCCCTTTAGTTAGTTTGGCTAGGGGTATATCTATCTTGTTGATTCTCTCAAAGGACCAGCTTTGTTGATTCTTTTTACTGTTCCAGGAATGCAAGGTTGGTTCAATATATGAAGATCCATTAATGTTATCCACTATATAAACAAACTCAAAGAAAAAAAAAACACATGATCATCTCCTTAGATTCAGAAGATACATTTGACAAAATCCAACACCCCTTCATGTTAAAAGTCTTGGAAAGATCAGGAATTCAAGGCCCATACCTAAACATAATAAAAGAAATATACAGCAAACCAGTAGCGAACATCAAACTAAATGGAGAGAAACTTGAAGCAATCCCTCTAAAATCAGGGACTAGACAAGACTGCCCACTTTCTCCCTACCTATTCAGTATAGTACTCAAAGTCCTAGCCAGAGCAATTAGACAACAAAAGGAGTTGAAGGGGACACAAATTGGAAAGGAAGAAGTCAAAATATCACTATTTGCAGATGATATGATAGTATATATAAGTAACCCTAAAAACTCCACCAGAAAACTTCTCCAGCTGATAAACGACTTCAGCAGAGTTGCTGGATATAAAATTAACTCAAATAAATCAGTAGCCTTCCTTTATACAAATGATAAACATGCTGAGAAAGATATTAGGGAAAAAACTCCCTTCACAATAGCCACAAATGATATAAAATATCTTGGGGTAACTCTAACCAAACACGTGAAATCTGTATGACAACAACTTCAAGTCTCTCAAGAAAGAAATCAAAGAAGATCTCAGAAAATGGAGAGATTTCCCATGCTCATGGATTGGCAGAATTAACATAGTAAAAATGGCCAGGCAGTGGTGGCGCATGCCTTTAATCCCAGCACTTGGGAGGCAGAGACAGGCAGATTTCTGAGTTTGAGGCCAGCCTGGTCTACAGAGTGAGTTCCAGGACAGCCAAGGCTATACAGAGAAACCCTGTCTTGAAAAAACAAAAACCAAAAAACAAACAAACAAACAAACAAACAAAAACATAGTAAAAATGTCCATCCTACCAAAGGCAATCTACAAATTCAATGAAATCCCCATCAAACCTCCAACACAATTCTCCAAAGATACGGAAAGAGCAATTCTCAAGTTCATCAAAAGGTAAAAAATCCAGAATAGCAAAAACAATGCTCAACAATAACAGAATGGCTTGGGGAATCACCATCTCTGACGTCAAGCTTTGCTACAGAGCAATAGTGATAAAAAACTGCATGGTATTGGTACAGAGACAGACATGTTGATCAATGGAATAGAATTGAAGACCCAGAAATAAAACCATACACTACAGGCACTTGATCTTTGACAAAGAAGCCAAAACTATACAATGGGAAAAAAAAGGCATCTTCAACAAATGATGTTGATCTAACTGGCTGTTGATAATGAAAATAGATCCATACTTATCACCTTGTACAAAGTTCAAATCCAAGTGGATCAAGGACCTCAACATAAAACCAGACACACTGAATCTAATAGAAGAGAAAGTGGAAGTCTTGAACTCATTGGAATGGGGGGGGGGTGGTTCCTAAGCAGAAGTCCAGTGGCTCACACTCTAAAATAAATAATTTATAAATGGGACCTCGTGAAACTGGAAAGTTTCTGTAAGTCAAAAGACATAGCCAATAAGACAAATCAGCAACCTACAGATTGGGAAAAAATCTTCACTAACTCCACATCCAAGAAAGGGCTGATATTCAATATATATGAAGAACTTAAGAAGTTAACCACCAACAAACAAACAGACAAACAAACAGCCCAATCAAAAAATGGGGTATAGAACTAAACTGGGAATTCACAACAGAATAATCTCAAATGGCTGAGAAGCACATAAAAAAATGTTCAAAGTCCTTAGTGATCAGAGAAATGCAAATCAAAATGACCCAGGATTCTACCTTACACCAATCAGAATGGCTAATATCAAATCCTCAGGTGACAACACTTGTTGGAGAGGATGTGGAGAAAGAGGAACAGTCCTCCATTGCTGGTGGGATGACAAACTGGTACATCCACTCTGGAAATCAATCTGGAGGTTCCTCAGAAAATTGTAAATAGATCTACCTGAAGACCCAGCTATACCACTCTTTCAAATATACACAAAAGATGCCCTACCATGCTATAGAGGCATGTGCTCCACTATGTTCATAGCAGCCTTGTTTGTGATAGCCAGAAGCTGGAAACAACCCAGATGTCCCACAACAGAAGAATGGATACAGAAAATGTGGTTCATTTATACAATGGAATACCACTCAGCCATTAAGAATGAAGATATCCTGAGTTTTGCAGGCAAATGGATGGAACTAGAAAATATCATCCTAAGTGAGGTAACTCAGACCCAAATGAATGTGCACTGTATGTAATTACTAACAAGTGGATATTAACCAAAAAAGTACCAAATACACAAGATATATCGAGGGAGGGATCTGGGAAGGAAAGGGGATGGGGGTTACAGAGAGGGGAACATGACCTTGTATTGGGTGGAGGAAAAGGACTGAAATTCCTGAAGGCCAGCAGAAAGAATGGAAACATGCAACCCTGTGAGGTATGAGGTTTGGGGGACCCTCCAGAATGTACCAGAGACCTGAGAGGTGAGAAATTCTCAGAACTCAAAGGAAGGGACCTTAGATGAAATGCCCTACACTGGGGAGAGGGAACTTATAGAGCCCACCTCCGTCAGAAAGACAAGGTTGACATCCCATAGTCAAAACTCTGGCCCAGAACTGTTCCTCTCTGAAAGAACAGCAGTGATGGAAATGGAGAGGAGCCAGAGGAAAAGAAGGTCCAGCGACAGGCCTAAAGTGGGATCCAGCTCAAGGGGAGGGCCCAAGGCCTGACAATATTACTGAGGCTATGGAGTGCTCACAAAAAGGGGCCTATCATGACTGCCCTCTGAAAGACCCTACAAGCAGCTAAAAGAGACAGATGCAGATATTTGCACCCAACCAATGGACAGAAGCAGCTGACTTCTGTAGTTGAATTAGGAAAAGGCTGGAAGAAGCTGAGGAGGAGGGCGACCCTGTAAGAGGACCAGAAGTCTCAATTAACCTGGACCCCTGAGATCTCTCAAACACGGGATCACCAAACAGGCAGCATATACCAGCTGATATGAGGCCCTCACTGAATAAGCAGCAGAGGACTGCCAGGTCTGGGTTCAGTCAGAGATGCAAGGGACTGGAGGCTCCAGGGAGTGGGGAGGTTTGGTGGGGTGGGGGTAGAGGTGGGGATATCCTCGTGGATACAGGGGAACAGGGAGGAGGTATCAGATGTAGAACAGTTGTTGGGTGGACCAGGAGATAGATAGATAGATAGATAGATAGATAGATGGATGGATGGATGGATGGATGGATGGATGGATGGATGGATAGATGAATGAATGAATGAATGAATGAATGAATGAATGAATGAATGAATGAAAGAGATGTTTGAGGGGAAAAATTTCCAATTCCTTGTCTATGTATTTTCCTATATCAAGTTTGTGGTTTGGATTGTGAGTCTCTGGTTTAACAATGTTTAACTGTGAAGTCTATTAAATGGACTACTTAGGCAGTTAAGTGTGGGCCTTCATAGCAACCTTTTCTGGGAAGTTATTGCTATCTTTATTTTATAGGTGTGAAAACCAAACTGGAGATGACCTTGGTCAACAGCATGTATACTGAGTATTCCTAAGTAATGTAGGATAAACAAAATTCCCAATTTTCTTTAGATTCATGGTTTTCAATGCTGGTTATACAAAGAATCTCTTTGAAAATGTTCATGTTACCTTAGCTTGTAGCTTTTCTATAGCATCTTTTTCTAGGATGATTATACCAGTCCCCTCCCCATGAGACCAAAAAAATCTTAGTCTCCAGTGATGGAAAAGAACTCTCCTACTTCCAAGAAAGTTTTCTAGATAATTTTACTATGTATTCACTATTGAAGTTCTTCCTAGATTATTGAGTCTTCTTTGTGATTATAAAGTCTCATTAAACTTGGGTATTTATGTATTTCTTTAATATTTATAGAGGCTATTGCAAAGTTTTCTGTTTAGCTTTTCTTCCTTTGTTTCTCCACAAATTCTATCAGTATTAAGATTCCAATAGTGGAAATATAGAGTTTAGAAGGGTTGCTAGTCACATGTCAAGAGTCTAGAGACAGTTGCAGAACTACAGTGTGGATACCTTAGCTCTTGGATTTCCACATGCTGATTCTACCACTTTCTGGAATAGTGTATAAGTCTAAGGGAGTAAGTATAAATACATAAACACATTCTGAAGAGATAGGAAGCCTATTAGCTGGCCCAGTTGTCAGACTTCTTGGCCTAATATTTTAAAATGAACTCAAAATATATTTTGTGTGTGCATATATATGATGTGTGCATATATGTATATGTCATAGTATACATGTGCAGGTTAGAGGGCAACTTTGGGGAGTTAGTTCTCTACCTAAACCATGTGGGTTTCAGAAATGGAACTCAAGTTGTTAGGCTTAGCAACAAGCATCTTTGCCTGATGAGCTATAACCCCTGCCCTAATCTTATAACCTGTCTCTAATGTTTCTTAATTCTCCTTATATTGGAAACTGCTCCTTGAGCATATTTAGCTCTTCTATACATACATTTACTTTGTTTGCATCTTTTTAAAAAAAACTTACTTTAAGTTTTAATTACCATATACAAAGGTGTTTAAAGGGCAGAAGACAGCCATAGACTGCTGTTTCCAAAAGTGTTAACATGTGAAGAGATGATAATAGAAATGTAATGAATGTACAGAAAAGAGAAATACAAGATTTGATGGTAGTTGCTTATAGAAAACATATAGGGAATTAAGTAGTTAATTAGAGATTCAAATATAAGTGCCTAATAAATAACAGTAATCCTGGCAAAGACAAAGGTTTTACAATTTAAGTTGGACTTACAGTCTTACTTTAATTTTAGATATGTTGAGTTACAAGTAAAGTTGAAGCTTCTAAGTGCAATATTGGAGCTAGAATTAGTAAAATAACTAAAACAAACACAATATTTAAAAATACATATATACTTTAGTTCTCTCTTAGTACTGTAGCCAATCCTGAGCTTTAAAAGCTGAGTTAGATTAGGAACTTAAGCAAGCAGTAATAATGATGAAGAGAAAGTTAAATATGGAGAGATAGTCACAGAATAGCAGATGAATAGAAGCAATAACAGACAAGGGAAAATGAAAATAATGGATTAAAGTGTCATACTGTGTTAAGTTGCCTTTTTCCTTTTAAAATTTTAGGTATTGGCTGCTTTGCTTGCATGTATTCTGTGTACAATGTACATGCAGTGAGAATCCCATGGGGGGCCAGAATGTATGTGTTGAGATCCCTTGGAAATGGAGTTATAGATGGTCATGGGCTGCAATGTAAATGCTGGAAATTGAACTCAGATCCTCTGTAAGCGCAGCCGTGGCTCTTACCTGCTGGGCTATCTCTATAGCTACACAACTACTTTAAAAACAAAAACAAAACAAAACAAAACAACAAAAAAACACTGGCTCACTTGTAACATGGAATTCTGTTGTTATTCTTCTGTGAAATTCACATTAGCTAATTTATCTCTAGATAAGTTTTTTTTTTTTATGTTGATGGCTTCCTTTTGGTTGTTCTTGTTTGAGAAAGGGTTTTGCTATGCAGCCCTGGCTGGCATGGAATTCATTATGTAGTCCAGGAAAGTCTCAAACATTTAGTATACAGTAATCTTTCTTCCTCTCGCTCCTTAGTACTGGCATTATAGAGATGAACCACTATCTCTAGCTGAACTAGTGTTTTCATAATGCTCAAATGTTTACTGCTTGGAGAGACAGGAATTACAACAGGGCACATCTATTATTTGAACATTAGCTTGAGAGATTAGTGTAAATTGATTTCTTCCAAAAAGTAGACTAAATTATACTGATGACCTCACATTCAGATAAGAAGGTCATCAAGATCCTTTTCGCTGGTAAGATTTTTGTCAACTTGGCACAAGCTAGGTTCGTTTGGGATAAGGGAACGTCAACTGAGAAAACTCATCAGATTTGACTGTGAGCAAGCCTATGGGGTACTTCCTTGATTTATGACAGATGTGGAAGGGCCCAGCCCATTGTAGAAAGCTTCACCCCCCGACAAGTGGTCCTATTTGCTATAAGATAGCAGACTGAGTCAGCCATGGCAAACACGCCAGTAATCAATGTTCCTTGATGGTATCACCTTCAGTTATTGCCTCTGGCTTCCTGCCCTGAATTCCCTTCACAGTTAACTGCAAATGGGAAGCATTTCTCCCAACGTTGCTTTTTAGGCATGGTGTTTATCACAGAAAAAGCCAACTAAGACATCCTTCTTCCCTCATTCTGATAACCTTGACATTTCAAAGTGTCATCTCCCACAGTAGCAGCAACAGTCCAAACACTTCTCATTTTGACTCAGTCCAGATTTCCTCAGACACCACATATTTCGGATACCCTCAGCTTACCAGTAGAAAAAAAATCCAGCAAGTGGCAATTCAACACTTCTTCCAAAGTTTCCTTTTAACATCAACTACCATTTGTACTCAGGCTTACTTAAATCACCGGGCTTTCAGATTCTACGTAAAACTCTATGTCCCTACAGAATGTTCTAGTACTTCAAACCACACTATGTAGGAAACTGAAATAGTACCAAGGAAAAGCACGTGAGATAAACATTCAGTAGCAGTTCATTGATACAGACATTAAGCTAACTTTGCTGGGGTATGAACAATTCTATGCTGGTTTTTATGTCTAGCACTAGAAACTGACATGACATTACTGCCCTTAAGGACCTTAGACTGAAATGGGAGAAAAAGCACATAGAGAGGTAAGGAGACACACAGAAAAGTAGCCCCGAGGGTAGCAAAGAGGCTTCCAGGCAGCACCAGTATGCTTAAGACTGAGTATGAGTTTAGTCAGAAGCAGGAGAAACAGTGACGAGTATTCAGTTAAGACAGCGTCACAGAAATATTTGTATTTTCAATGAAACACTCCAATAATTACACTGAGAGCGCTTTTGTGGAGACAAATCCAGCTCAAGGCAAAATATTTAGAAGGCTATGACTCCGTGTCTTCTACTTTCTAAAGTATGAAGCATTTACACGTCTTCCTAAGGAAGTGAATTAGGTTCCTGCGTAGGTCAGAAGAGGGTAGCAGATCCCTCAGGACTACAATGAATGTGCTTGTGAGATGCCATGTGGTTGTTGTGAATGCAATCTAGATCCTCTGGAAGAGGAGCCCTAGAATTTTTAGGACTGCAACCATTTCTGCAGCCCACAACTCTGTTTTAAAATCATTTTCTTTTAGGAAAAAAAAACACATAAGCTAGCACATATTTTCTGTAATTACCCTTCAGTCACCTGAAGGTCTTTACACTCACAGTTAGTCTTTACACTGACCCTAGTGTAGAGTAAAACCAAGATCCTTAAATAGCATACGGGCCTTACATATGACTTTGGTACACATCTTTACGATGCAGGAGCCAGTGGCATCTTGTGGACTCTTCTTGGTAAATACCAACCATGCTTTCATCTCAGGGCTCATGCCTGGCATTCTCCTTCCCAGCAGGACTTATCCTCTCATCATCTTTCAACCTTTGCCTATTACTTTCTTAGGTAGAATTTATCTTGAGCACTATATTTATGTTTGTAAACTTCAAGGTTCCCTGGCTTTTCCAGGTGCCCTCTTTTTCCTATACTATGTATCCTCATCTGACATGACATGATACTCTATTATTTTGCAGTACTTGCTGGTTCATTGCTTGCTCTTCACCAACAAGATAAACACTGCTTTACATTGGGGTGTGTGTGAAGAAGTGAATTAGATTTTTAAGCAGGGCTGAATTCTTTTTGCCAATATGCTATCAAAAGATAGCGACCCTGCCAGTCCATACCTCACAGTCTGATTATCAAAGCTCTAGGAATCTGTGAAGACCTAGAGTAGTGCAGGAAGAGCAGGGATAGAGTTAAACGGACAGTAACAATTCAGGAGAGAAGACAGTCACAGTTTGGCATTTTATTAGCTTTAGAAACTGAGGGCGATGTGGTATTGGGGAGCTGACAGTTAACTATAGGGTTTTACGTTGGAAGAGTATTGACTTAAAATGGCTCTGAGGTGTCCACATGAAATAAGACCTACCATTTTGACATGTAATCTAAAGTTTGATGGAAAGGTTATGGGAATACAGATGACAGGTATAACTAGGGGAATACACAGAATTGGGTTTGTAGAGTCGGGTCAATAATGAAATCTGGGAACACCTAAATTTTGGCAATGAATGGACAGCTGATGTTAGAAAGCAAACAGAAATAAAAAGAACAAGACTATGAGGAATTGAGCATGAAAAGAATAGAATTTTAAGAAGTCAAGATTAACAAGCACTTTCACAGAGAGCAGAAAGTCTATCTAAAAAGAACAGGTGAAATACACTGAGGTGAGGAAAGGAAGGTAGGCGAGAGAAGATGAAGGAGCAGTGAGAGCCAGCAGCAGTGAGAAGGTGCTTGCATGGGCATGGAAAGCAGGTAGATATGTTGCTCCAGTCAAGGCCAGTCTCTATGTTGGACCTGAAGTTTTGCTACCCTTTCTTATCTCTAAGACATCTGGTCATTTTTTAAACCTTTCCACGTCTATCAATCAAGATCATAGAAATCTATGAACTATGATGTTTCATTTCCTTTGTTAGCAAAATATGTGCATAAAACATACCTGTAGTCTTTTACAACAAGGTATTATTAACTGGTTTACATATTTTCTTCTTTAGGGAAGAAGAATAAAGTATATTCCTATTTATACTACCAATAATTACTAGCTTAATACCTCAAACGAATATCAAAATATTGTAGTGATCTGAAGTACTTCCTTAAAATAACATGGGACCACACGACACATATGTACTCATATGATTTTTGAAATTAAGAGACATAAAAGACTTTCTGGCTTTCATTTCCTATAAAAAACAAAGTAAATGGACTAGATTATTTGAACACTATCAGTTTTTTAAAATAAAAGAAAGTGGTTTATAAACAAACTAGTATGTTTTATAGAATACAAACTTCCTATGAAAGAGATTAGAATGCTGTTTGTCATTTGTATTTCATTTTGGTGGAAGACAGTTCTCTGCTCTTCAGCTATAAATGTCTTTCTAGTATCATTTCTTTTTGTTCCTACTATAATGTTATGGGACATTAGCAGATTATTTAAGGAAGGAGGAGAGAGCTTACAATATCTGCTTAGATTATTTTGATCCACAGGGATGCTAGAGGACAAGGCGGTAGTCTGTCTTTACTCCTACCTGGAGGAGGCTTCACAATAACAGACTTCAGGAAGGGTGGAGGTGCAGGAGTAGTATTGGGTTCATCTGTAGAAATAATTGTAATGGAAAATTATCAACATGTATTCACATATTAGAAGTGCATCCATTGTGGATTATTAAAGAAATTCTCTAGAACTACTATCTTTCCACTTTCTTCAGGACAGGGCTTCAGAATAAAGGAATCTGTCATAAAGGCTCTTTTGAGAGATGAGATAAATGTGACCTAGTTTGCACACTAAAGACATGGGCCTGGAGGAATATTTTACACCTAGTATTGTTTGAGCATATTCATTTATGGGAATAATAAAAGCATGGGAGACATTTCAAGATGAGTTGTTGTAACTCACAGGGTAAATCAGATTGCATCAACTTCTAAATTGATATTTTTCTTGAATAACACATCTGTTCTGTCTTGATTTGTGATGTTTACATCAGAATGATTCACAGTAATTGATAACTTGAAACAATATGTTTTTTCTGTCCTTTTCAATTATTCTCCTCCTTAAAGCCAATAAAATGATTTTGGGGACTGTAGATAAGTCATTTGCAAAATGGTTTCTCTTGTAAGGCACAATGAATCTGTCCCTTTTCAAGCCAATAGATACATGGCAATTTGAGAGACTAGAATAAATTTAAAGAACAATAATATTTTAGTGTATTAAGAAAAAATAAATTCTAAGACTTTGCAGAGGTAATGACTTTTCTCTGGACAATATTTATATGCTATATGACTGACATATATCATATCTACATGATATATGACATAAATGCTGATTTTTTTCAGGAATGAATGCCTAATAGACATTGTGTTAAGGCTCTTATGAGTGTGCTCAATTATTCCAGCTGATCAGTCATCATTTTTGTGGTAGCATGCAAGTTTTTTCAAAATATGAGCTATGTTTTCCAAAATGTACTCTGCCAGTTCCGGCAATTCAGTGAGAGGTCCCTCCTTTGTTCATTTGAATGTTACTAGAAGGAACAAAGAGGCAATGTTCTATAATTCTCTGCACTTATTGGATTTAGAATACTCTCACTATTCACTAGCACTTCATATTTATGGAAATAAAACAGTGTATTATTAGGATTGGAAGAGATTCAGAAATTTAGTTTCTTAAAGCTATGGGTATAAACACACCATCCACTATATGGAGTACAGTATACAACTATATTATAGTGAAGACATTGATCTGAACAGACAAGTGAGGCAAAGTTTTAGATCATAGTACATCAAAAAATGATGACAAGGGGGAAACATAATTTAAAAAATCTGCGGTTTTTTATTTCTCTAGCTGCTTATTATTAGTCATAACATGTAGCAATCACATGCTTATATTTGGATTTAGTAAACTGAATAGTGGTCATAATATTTCTTAAAATTTAGTTAGCCATTATCTCTACAGACAAGGACACAGAAAGACACTAAGCAGAAGAACAACTAAGTTGTCCAAACCGCAGTAAAATTTTGCTCTCCAAAAAGGATGGGGCAATGTGGGAAAAAAAGATATATTAGGCATCTGAGATCTGAGATAAAAAGATGAATAGAGTCTTACCCATCTTTGGTGAGCATGTGGATGGAGATACTTGATCATGTTCTTCCAGTGACTGGTTCTGAGTCGGAGAATGGCTCTTTCCCACATAGTGAGATGGAGCAGCAGCTAGGGAGTCAAAACTCATGTTGTGCAGATCAGTAAAGTTGTTTCTGTTGACTTCTCCACTCGAGCACACCTGTAAAAAGCACAGTCTTTTTATATACTTTTGAAAGATTCAAAAGTTTATAGTTCAGAAGTATGACATGCAGCGTAGACAACTCACCTGAGAATTTCCAGCATGCATGTTCACTTTCCTACCAGGCACTTCGCTTTGTTCTCCATGCATTTGAAAAAAGAACTTAACATTTTGAGCATGTATTTCACTCTGAAAAAAGATATGACTTCGTTTATTTAACAGCAGAGACACCTAAAATGTCGACCTCTCTGAATGTGAGGGCAGGAGACACGAGTTGTAGCACTTTGCATTAACTTTTTCTTTTGAGACCTGGGCCTTGAACAGGCTAGGCAAATGACACATAGAGCTACAGCCTCTACCCTTGACTGCAAGAACTATGAAAGAGTTTCACTCCTTTTAAAACTCCAAATCTCAGTCAAAATTTAAATAGAAATGGTTCTACAAATTAAAAGTCAGTACTTTTATGTTTTATTATCATGTTAGCCATATATTTAGTGGGTTTCATTATGACATTTTCATAAATGCATATTTTAGTTATATTACTATTATTGTCTCTTTTCTTCTCCAGTGCCTGCTAATCCCATCTCTTTCCAGCTCACTACCTCTTCTACTTCCATGTCCTTTTATGTGTGACACGACGGTCATCATTAGGATTGCTTACACGAAGATGGGTAAGAGATATTTATGGGACTGTGAGCACCTTATCAGGGACTACACCACTGTAGAAAAATCTCTCTTCCCCAGCAACCAGTAATTGTAATATATCCACAGGGAGTGATACGGCCTCGCGATCTCCTGCCTCCTAGCAATCGTTTGTCAATAGATCTGAGAGTGGTGGATCTCATAAGCCTCTCTCACCTCAATGACAGGATGCTGGCAGCCAAATTTATAGTCTACATTTATTATAAAGGAAAACTCTAGGAGTTCTATACTATCTCTCAAACTTGTTAACACATCATATTTACTATAGTAACAGTGAATACAAAGGGAGGCAGAATGGTGTGAAGAAAAGAAACCCTGCAGTCAAAAATCATTGTGTTTAACCTAGATTCCCTAAACTTATATTTGTATGTGACTATCCTTTTCTGAACCAATATTCTCATCTGTCAAACAGAAATGATACCATGTTTCATGTTCTTATACTAATCAAGCAAGATGACTTATATGAAGTTGACTGATAGGCTTAAAAATGTGATTTCTCATCCTTATTCCCACTGCATTCAACCGACCTCAAAATGTGAAATCCTTTCTGATTCATGCTGTAGAACCACTCCACATGGTTTACAAAAATTATCTGTAAAATACGCAGGTTGTTCTTGTCCATCACACGTGGGATCTATCAATAAAGTAAAGAAAAAATCTATCATATCAATGAAACTTGAATTAATCAAGTTTTTATGTTTGGGAGTATGTAGTAACAGCTTTTTCCTCAAATACGCCATTCAAAATGCACATAACACACACACACACACTCACATACAATGTATAATATGACAATAATTACCAATTTAAAATGGTTAAGTCTAGGCAATAACATTCTAAAGGAATAGTTAAGTGGATATAAGTAATTTGATGAATTTCAAAAAGTGATTTAAGGAATCAGTAATGAAAGGCTGAATTAAAAAAAATACCTTTGATGTTTTGTTTAACAGAAGAAAACCCTAAGAAATATAAGAAAATCCTAAGATATCTATGCAAGACTGTCATATACTTTGAGATACAGCCCCAGTATTATCTAAAAATCATTGTCTATGATGGTCAAATCTCTCCTACTGTTTCAAAAATACTAGCAAACTTACTTGTACACACAGTTCTCACATAAGTTTCCCTCCAAATATATAAAGTTATGTTCATCTACTACCATCAGGAAATGTATGCTGTAGTGCCTCTGTTTGTAATAAATAGCACATACCAAAAAGTTTTATATCTACATTTTAGGTCCAAATTTATGTCTAATGTCCTTAATAGCCTCACAGTATTCTGTTGCCCTTGTTTATTAGTTTATCTACAGGTTATTAATCAAAATTATCAAACTTTTGCTTATTACTTGGATAAATGAATAAGTTTGTATAATACTTTCATGGGTGATAGACTAAATAAATAAAAGTTTTATTAAAATACAATATACCCAATTTCTAACAATTTTAGCATGATATACATACATATACACATAGAAAGTTACAGAATGATATAAATTTATATCATGTAATAGTTACAGAATGATATAGATACAGAAAGTTACAGAATGATATAAATTTATATATTTATATTATAAAATTATAATTATATAAATATAATAATGGTATAAAATAATGATTAAATTTAAACACATATAGCTCTTGAAAGTGGGGCAGACAAGAGATGAATACTAATGTTTTATTCACCATAACTTTTGTTTTGTAAAAAGCATGTAGAACTTTCTATATATGGTAAGGATAGATATCAGCACAATGATAGGACCTCAATTCAAATAATTATTCACTCATAAAATACCTTTGCAGGAACTGATGAAATCAGCCTGTAGATTACAGTACCTGGGTGAATTTCATAAATAAAGTATATTATATACCACATTATGGAAACTTTTGTTTAACCTGTAACATTCCTTTTCAAATCCTAGATGGCACAGAATAAAGTTATTTTTATGTATAAGTGAAGAAGCAGGTAATGAAAATTATGTTTTATTTTGAACCCTAATAGTGAACATACTTTGTTAAAAGCTATCACCTAGCAGATTCTCCAAAGCTCCAGACTTCAGGCAGGGGTCTCCAGATTGGGTCTCCAAGCCAGCTCTGGAAACTGTCTGGAACCTGGAATCTCAAGCTCTAGAGGTACAATAATTTTAGTTTCCAGGCTATTCTATTATCTAGCTAGCTTCCCCAGCACCAGACTGAAACCAACAGCCTTGGGTTTCAGCTAGCCTGACAACCATGCTGATTCCTCTAAGTCCTGGTCCATCGAGCCACCTTACATAGACCCCCAACCTCTAAGCCAGCTATTGTGGATACAAGCTACAGGCTTGTACTTGTAGACAGAAACTTTAGTTTGCCACAGTCCCAACTAGGACCATATACCTCTCAGCTAACACCTGCAGGGTCACCCTCCATGCTAAAATGTGCAGTCATGCTCTAGAAGATTACTGCTCAGGTGTGTCCCACTTGTTCTTAGTTCTGGGCATCTCCCAGCAGACCTACCAGCATCACTCTTGTATAAACAGTACCCAGGCTGGCCCCTAGAGCTCCACAATCTAGAGTAAGCCCTTATTTACTTATTCAGTCTCCAGGAACTGAAATCCCCAGACTTTAGGCTGGTTAGTGCAAGTCCAAGATCCAGGACTATCCTTTTGGACCCAGGCTCTAGATCCATCCTCAAGTAACTGACCAGTAAGTCTACTGGATTCAGACTTAAGGACAATCCTGAGAACTTGGGCATGCCTATTAGTTGACCTAAGCAGAAAACCCTGCACAAGGACACTAGCAGTGAGCCTCTTTGAAGATCATATCATGTGGCCTGTCACAAATTTTTGGGCAGGCAATCCTTTAGTGGCAAAGTAACACTACTGAAGGAAAATTTCTTGAAGAAACAGTCATTCCCCATCTGAGAGCTTCTCCCACTCTTGGGAGTTTTCACTTTTCCTTAATAAATCCACGTTTACTCCACTATATTTTTTCCTTCAAAATAGTACTGCTTAAGACTTGCTGTCTTTATTTCCTCAAATGAGATTTGTTCTATTTTTGTTTATCAAATGCCATAATATGCCCAGGTTCAAAATCTTAGCTATTTTCTCCATTGATTCCTAACAATTCTGATTTCTTATATTTTTTCCCATCTAAATCTTCCTTTGAATTCTAAATAACAATACTTTAGCTCATTCCCTTTGTATATTTCAACATGATCTAGTTTTACTAACACTAATTATGCTTAGCTTCATGTTACATATTCTAAAGAAAAAAGATTAATAAATCGAGGATCTTTTTGTGTTAAACCCTTGGACCTTAACACAAATGTATACAGTAAATAGTACTTTGTACATTCTGAGTTAGGAAACTGGGAGCAAGTGAAACTAAAATAAACTACCATGTTTTCTTTGGGGGAGCTGGTACACAAACCTTTGTTTTACCTTGACTCTTTCCATTATATATACATAACTGTTACACATGTTGGAAATGACTAGTTCTTAACTTCAAGGAGAGTACAATTTAACAAGGAAGATATGGTGTGTATGGACAAACTTTAATCCCCAGACCAAAATGTTTCAGATGATAAAAGATGTAGGACAGTACATTATATCTTGCTGAGGGAACTGGGATCAAATTTATTTATAGATAACAAAGTTTGTCTATGCTTTAAAATACATGTAAACAGTGGAGTCTCACTAAGCTAGAAATGAAAATGAGATCATGACATTTGCAGGAAAATGGATGGACTGAAAATCATACTAGGTAAAATAAGCAAGATTCTAAATGAAAGATGTTACATGTTTTCTGGAATAAGTGGAATCTATTTTTAAAATTATATGTATGTATATATATATATATATATATATATATATATATATATATATATATATACACCTGTGTATATGTGTGTGCATATGTATGCATGTATGTGTATAAATCATTAAGTTAAAAGGGGGATCATAATATGGATGAAGAGATCTTAAGAGATAGGGGGAAAATACAGGAAACAGAAGGAGGGTTGCTTTCCAGGGATGGCAGAGAATCAACCATGGGAATCAGGGGTAAAGAGGAGGGCAGTGGGGAAGGGAGACAAAATAGAACAATATAATAATGATAGATATACAAGAAAATGCCAAAACAAAACAAATTACTTTGTGTGTTAACTATCAATATTAAAACATATATTTTAAATTAAAAATACCTCTTTATAGCTAAAAAATTAATAAAAAATAATAGAAGTATTCAGGGTAGGCAAGTGTATAAATAATAATGGAAAGCTTAGAATGATACCAAATAATGACAAGCGACAATAGGGCATTTAAATTTATATTAAATGGAGAGAAACGAGTGACTCAGCATGGATATCTCTAGACAGGAACAAACAAACAAACAAACAAAAACATGAATATCTCAATTAGTTGTAGATGTCCATTGTAGGCTTGAGGCTTGAACCAGAAATGTCTATAGATATATAAAGAAAAGGTTCATCTCTCAAGAGCAAAGGGTATTAAAGGCTGAGCTTAGCATATGGTATCAGTGTGGTAGACATTTAGATGTATTACAGTTAAGCTTAAGTAATCCTATTCCTGTTAAGAGGTGGAGATTCAACCTTACCATCTACAGTTATATCACTGGCAAATTTTCTTTATTAGTATATCATGCAAGTGTTGAAGTCCTGAGTTTAGTGTATAAAGTTGAAATACATGAAAATGAGAAATTGTAAAAGAAGATGAGTGATGGTCCAATATTGAAGTATTACTTAATATTCCACATCTTTGCTATACTCACAAAGCAAATATACCCCAGAGAAATTTGTACATCCCTGTTTTTTATACCAGTTGTCACACTAGTCAAGTTACATAACTTGTAATGATGCCCATCAAGAGTCAAATGGATAATGAAAATATAGTATTTATATAAAATGAAGAGATCTATTGCATACACAAGAATAAAATTTTGTCCATTGCAGGAAAATGAATTAGACATGGTAAGTAAAATTAGCTAGACTCTGACACATGTTATGTTTTCTTCTATGCATAATCCAGATCAAATACAATGACATATACATGTTATATGTTAGATTTTTTTGTTTGTTTTGTTTGTCAAGACAGGGTTTCTCTGTGTAGCTTTAGCTGTCCCAGAACTTGCTCTGTAGATCAATCTGGCCTTGAACTCTCATGGATCCACCTGCCTCTGCCTCTCAAGTGCTGAGTTCAAGGTTATACACCACTACCACCCAGTTATGTATCTAAATTTTTATTAAAGACCCATGTAAAAATCAGTAATTTTCCTCTATTTAATACAGAATTAAATCAACTGCCCTAATGAATCCTACCAGCATTTGTTCCCATCTAAACTTTCCATTATTACTTATACATTTGCCTTACTTGAAATACTTTTATTCTATAATTTTTAGTTAACATTATACATTTAATTATTTATATAGATATATGACCTGAAAGCCAGACAATGTGAAGGAAAGAGGGGGTCTAAAGAGGGATAACAAGAAGAGAATAAAAGAGATTAATGAGGGAAAGAACTGCAAATATTAAATATATATTTGGCAGAAAGAAAGGTAGAAAGAGAAAGAAGAGCTAATTGCCAAGGGAGAAGAGAGAGGAAGAGCAAATTAATCACAACAGTATGTTTATATTAAGGTGTCATAAAGAGATCCATTATTTTGTATTCTAACTAAAAAATACCAATATAAATAAAAAGTCAAACAAAAACATACTTAGTTTACTTGATCTAAATAGTAAGCTGCCTTAATCAATTCAAATATAATTGAATCTCAAATTTTCTGGAACACCTTCTTATGCATCATTATTGTTATTTATGGTTTTAGGGTTGGGGATGGCAGAGTGTACAACTCCTTAGGTTCAATCCCAAGCACTGCATAACCCAGAAATGGGGGTAAATACCTATAATCCTAGCCCTCATGAAGTAGAGAGATACTAAGAAATAGCACTAAAACCCATACCTAGAGCCGGGCGTGGTGGCGCACGCCTTTAAAGACCCAGCACTCGGGAGGCAGAGGCAGGTGGATTTCTGAGTTCGAGGCCAGCAGCCTGGTCTACAAAGTGAGTTCCAGGACAGCCAGGGCTACACAGAGAAACCCTGTCTTGAAAAAAAAAAAAACCCATACCTAGAGTTTCTGATTCAATAGTTCTGGGATGGGGCTCACACTACAAATTACTCACAAATTCTGTAATACTGCCAATAGTGCTGGTACAGGAACAATACAGTGAACACTTCTGAGAGCTTCCACTGGATCTACTCTGATTTCTAACACTGCAGGAAGTATAAATCCCCTTTTGTCTAATATAAAATCCCTTCAATATTTACAATTATTATGTTTTTTCTTTCCCTTTCTCTTTACTTATTTTGTGAATTAACTGCAGTTATTTTATATGGTGTGTAACTTAACCACAATCTCCATAATGATGTCATAGTAACAATAATGACTAGGAAAAGGGACCATTCTTTCGCTGTTGTTTGTATGTTTTGAGACAGTGTCTCATTATGTAACTCAGGCTGGCCTTGACTTTATATCCTCAGCCTCCTACTTGCTATTACACGAGAGACCATTGCACTCTGCTCCATCTTCTTTTTTAATTCTGAAAAACAAAATTTAGCATTGCAACCATTTTGAATATATGTTTTAACCATGTAGTGTTATATATACTTAAACCCTTATTTTGAATACACATCTTCTTCTGTTAACATAGCCCAAGAAAATATCACACCATGTTGCTGACTCGTGCTTCAGGTGATTTCTGACAAACACATGGTTTTATTCCTCCTGGAGTTGACTAAACTGTACTCCTTAAGAACACAATTATGTGAAGTTCCTTGATCCACTTAGACTTGAGCTTTGTACAAGGAGATAAAATGGATCAATTCGCATTCTTCTACATGATAACCGCCAGTTGAGCCAGCATAATCAACCACCAAACCTAGACACTATTGCAAATGCCAGCAAGATTTTGCTGACAGGACCCTGATATAGCTGTATCTTGTGAGGCTATGCCAGTGCCTGCCAAACACAGAAGTGGATGCTCACAGTCATCTATTGGATGGAACACAGGGCCCCTAATGGAGGAGCTAGAGAAAGTACCCAAGGAGCTGAAGGGGTCTGCAGCCCTATAGAAGGAACAACAATATGAACTAACCAGTACGCCCCAGAGCTTGTGTCTCTGGCTGCATATGTAGCAGAGAATGGCCTACTCAGCCATCAATGGGAGCAGAGGCCCTTGGTCTTGGGAAGATTATATGCCCCAGTACAGGGGAATGCCAGGGCCAGGAAGCAGGAGTGGGTGGGTTGAGGAGCAGGGCAGGGGGGAGGGTATAGGGGACTTTCGGGATAGCACTTGAAATGTAAATGAAGAAAATATCTAATAAAAAAAAGAACACAATTACATGGGAAGAAATGTTTCTGGCCTCCAAAACAGATCTAATATGTATTTATATTCCATTTATATTTTGCGTTGCCATATTTAACTAATTGCTTCAGCCTTTTAAGACCTCTTTGGAGCTGGTGAGCTGGTACAGGGGGTAATGGTGCTTGCTGTCAGGTTTAAAGACTCCCAGAAAACTTGTATGGTGGGAGGAGACAACTTATTTCTATTGGTTGTTCTCTGACTACCACATTCATGCTGTGGCATACATCACTATGCAACATCTCCCCCCAAAGTAAAAACAATGTTTTTAAGTCTTAAATTTATTATCAGGTGTATTGTGGAAGTTTGATTTCTATTGAGACCAAATTTATTACTTCTTAGGGACCATTCTATGTAATACAGTTTCCCCTCAAGTTGCATGCCCCCTACATTCATCATGAATGTGAATATACCTATTCAAAAGTGAAACATGAAGCTTGGAGAGATTAGTGATCTTCTCTAAGTCATACATCTATTATGGTATAGAGCCAGGATTCAAATCTAATTCTGCCCAAGAGTTCCCTGAGAGCTAGTTCTTAAAAAGGTTGCAGTGTGATTGCAACCCCATAAGAAGAACAACAATATCAACCAACCAGACCCCCCAGAGCTCCCAAGGACTAAACCACCAACCAAAGAGTACACATGGAGGGACCCATGGCTCCAGCTGCATATGTAGCAGAGGATGTTCTTGTAGGGCACCAATGGGAGAAGAGGCCCTTGATCCTGTGAAGGCTCGATGGATGCCCCAGTGTAGGGGAACACCCTCATAGAAGCAGAGAGAGGGGAGATGGAATAAGGGGTTTGCAGAGGGGAAACCAGGAAATGGGATAACATTTGAAATGTAAATAAATAAAATAATCAATAAAAAGGGTTGCAGTATTTAATGGTAGACATCTTCTTTAGGCTGGACGATTGTAAAGAAACAAGTCTGACTTGAAAGAGAACCTAGTTTGGCTGAGGCAATTGGCATCTGATAGCTGCTGGGACAGGGAGAGTCAATTTGCTTGATGTGACCCACGTGACTAGCACTGCCCAGTAGAAAAGACTTCCACTCAAATAACTAGCTCCCAGAGCCCTTAAACTGAAGTGTTTGTCAAAGAACTGGGATTTAGGAACAGAGGCATAGCTGAAGAAACCTAAGGGACGTATATCTTCCTTTCTTTCCCTTTTTTATATTCTTCCTATTCTCCTCTTCTTTATTAATATAGAAAATAATCATTGTATTGGTTGGTGGGGTAAAGATGAACTTAAAAGGCTACCTAATTTCAAAAGAAATGAGTTATAAAAAGCATCAGTAGACCAGGGCTGGAGAGATGGTTCATTGGTTAAGATCTGCCTGCTTTTCCAGAGGTCCTGAGTTCAATTTACAGTACCCACATGGTGGTTCATGACCATCTCTAAAGGAATCTGATGCCATCTTCTAGGATGTATGTGTACATACAACAGAGCACACATACATTAAAAAAAGCCCAAAATTAAAAAAGTAATACAAAGAAACAACACCACCAAAAGCATCAGACCAAGAGAAACAGCAGGTCTCAGTCTGCTACAATGTAGTTAGTTGTTTACAAAGGTTAGCCTTCCAGACTTAGATTTCTAAAGCTTATTTTATACTTCACTTTACAAACTTTTGTTTTGATAGTAAGATGTCAGTGATACTCTCTTGCACAGTTAGGAGGCTTATTTGAAATGAAACAGGAGTTTTGTGACAAATTATAAACAGTATTGAATAAGAAAGTTCATTCAATGTAATGTCTTTATGCTTAAGTGTGGCTTCATTCTTTGGTTGAAGAATGGATCAATACTATTTTCCTATTAATTAGAATGCTTTAGTGAGGTCTGATAGCTCATGCCTTTAATCCTAGCCCTGAGGAGACAGGCAAATCTCTTGTGAGTTTGAGGTGAACTTAATCTACAGATCTAGGCCAACCAGAGAAGCATAGTGAAAAAGATGTTTTACTGTTTAATTTCCTTCTTACATGGAAGGTTTATGTAATTTGAGAAAATATAAATTTTTATAATAATTTGCAATGAGGTTAGGGACTTTGATCTGTAGTTCTAGGTAACAGGCAAAAGATAAAAATGCTGTATTAGTAAAAAGACTTATAACCTTGAATAAATCATTTAACTATTCTAAACTATTTCCCATCAAACAATATAGAAATATAATGTATAACTTTTAAGTCCCAGGATCTGACAAATATAAAAAGATGTTTATTTCAAAATGTTCAACACATGTTACATACTAAATAAAAGTAAGATTATGTACTCATCTAGAAGCTTTAAAATTCTTATTTTTTAGTAGATAAAATCACCCTAGTTCACTTCAGTGTTATTTAAGAGATCATCTATTCAATAATTTTCAACCTTGTCACTATAGTCACTTTGGGTCACATAACATTGTAGAAAGGCTATCCTATGCACTGCAGTTATTTAGCAGTATCTCTGGCTTCTGACCAGTAAGCTAAGAGTTGCATTCTCTAGTATGAAAAGCAAATGTATCTGAAAGCATTGCCAATGTTCTTTGTGGGGTAAAAGCACCTACACTTCGAACCAATCTAATCTATGACTTTACTTCGTAACAGAAACAGCTAGGGATCGTAGAAGAAATAAAGGATTGGGAGAGCTAAAATTTTAAACTTGTGATTGTAAGTTTATGTGGATTTGGTTCGAAAATAATTGCAGCACGCTAGAGAAAGACAATAGTAATAGCAGAGAAATACTCTTAGGTAATTTATAATTATGAATATTAATACTGGCAATATTCTATAGTTAGGATTTAGTGGAATTTCCCATATTGACTCAAATATTCATTCACTTTCCATCATAATATATGCTCAAATGAAATAAAAATTAATCTACAAAATTGGATTGTGCCTTTTGCAAACAGCCAGGCTGTCATGTTAGAGCACAATAACTACCTTCCTAATCAAAAATAATGCAACTGTATGTGAAATCTAAATGATTATATTTTAAACTTTCTCTGCATACTAAATACCAGGAAATTTAAGATGAAATACATTTTTGTAATAAGAGGTTAACACTTACGGCAGAAATCAGAAAAGAATAATGGTTTTGCTCCAATTTCACTTATGGAATTATAAACCATAGAGTATTTCTGAAGAAAGGAAATGGGAGATTATCATATTTCTTCAGTTTTGGGAATGAGAATTTTCTTTGTTAACTGTAATGAAATGTTCTTTGGTTAGTCTGATAAATTTAAACTTACACAAAACTAGGTGATTCTAAATAAAACTGGCTATATATAATAAATCTTGTATTTCTCAAATGAATATTTGATTTTGTTGTAAAAAATCAAATATTTTATCCTTAGAATAATCCAGTTTAGAAAATCACTTAATATTAGGTATTTTAGTGCTTTGATGAATTGTGAATTTGAGTCTAAATGATCCTGATGTAAAGAAATACAGCATTGTAAGGAGCATATATATTCTGCTTTAATAGTGACAAAGTAGAGGAAAATCCCCAAAAGAGTAAACTGCAGTACTATATACACAAATCTCATTGTTATTCACAGAAAAATCTGTGAAATATGAATTTTGCTTTTACGAAGAGCATATATGCTATATTTTCTGTGACTAGACCTTTAGAGATAATCTTCCTCAAACCTTCTTCATCAAATAGGATTTTTGGCAAGAGTTGACTTGACTTTTGTATTCCTTTAATAGCATCGTAAACATAGGGGAAAAAAATCAGCCGAGCATAGTCCTGGGGTAAAAGAAAATGAGGAGCCATGTTAAACTTGCCACACCATTTTAACCACTCTTTTCTCTCTGGTACCGCATTCCATTTAAAGAACACTCAGACATTTCAGCTTTCCTAGTCATGTGGATCTGTGCGTGTCAGCATGACAAGTGCTCAGAGCTCTACTGCTACTTTGCATCCTTAGTTTTAAGGGGATTAAAATAGCTTCTGGCTTATGAGTTTGACAGTTCTTGCAATTTTACGCAGGTCATCACAATCAGTGCAGGTGTTTCCATGGTACCTCAACACTAGCAAAATAAAACAGAATTTCATGATCGGGAAGAGTGCATTTATGATGAATATCTGTGCTGTCCTTCTGCATATTGGGTATGTGACCATTGTAACGATAAGTGTTTGTGGCTAGGGAACTCAGGAGTCATGCTTTTAAAGCCAGAAATATAGCTAAAACCCTGTATAATCTTAATTTCCTTGATCCCATGACAGCTGCTTTATATGACAGCCACTACATATGTGCTACTCGTTCAAACAGTTTAATACAAGTGGATGAATGTGAAAGACTGTTTCAGATGGAAAATATTAAAGCTCTATCTTAGCATGTATGAAATGTATAGGTAGGCTAAGAATATGGTTAGTGATTATTTTTACATACTGATATAATTCAGGGGGCCCAAACACCAAATAAATGGCCATTCATCACACTCTAGACATCTCCAATGGGACAACTGTGGGAAATAGAATTCTAATCCCGTTTACTATTTGGCAGAATATTGGACTCACAAAACTATACTTTTCCCACTTTTTTATTTGTGTTATAATTTTCCTATCAATACTACCAAGCTTTATTTCTTTTCTTTTTTTTTTTAATTAGGCATCTGCGTGTACACTGGTGTGTGTGCATGCGCATATCGAGGCCAGATGAGCACCTTTGGAATCTTCCTCAGGAATGCCATCTATGTCCTCTGAGACATGGACTTACACTGACCTGGCACTCACGGATTAGGATAGACTGGCTGGCTAGCGAGCCTCAGTCATCCTCGCACATCTGCCCTTCCAATGCTAAGATCCCAAGTATGCACCGCCACGCATGCTTTTACACGGGTTCTGAGGGCTAGAGCTCAGGTCCTTACGCTTTGGACACAAACACTTACCAAATTAGCTACGTCCGACGACAGTTACTGAGTTCTTTGCATAGCTGTTTGAGAGTTATTTTTATTTTCATTTGTTTTTGTATGTATGTGCATAAATGTATGCCATGTGCATGCATTAGTGGGCATCAGATCCTCTGGAACTGGAGTTACAGACAGTAATCAGCTTCCTGATGTGGGTGCTGGGAACTGAAGTTGGGTCCTCTGGAAGAACAGTAAGTGCCCTTAACCATTAAGTCATCTGCCCAAGCCCATTACAGGTATTTCTAATTTATTTGTAGGTCCTTAGCACTAGCCAGAATGGTTCACACACACTGGCATGGAGTGATTACTTAGTAAATGAAGGAAAGACCATTAACTAGGGTTTCGGCTGGAGGACTTAGTAACATATGACCCAAAGTTTTACTGAACAATAGGGAGACAAAGGAAAGTGTTTTTAATTGCTATGAGAAAGGTAATTGCCATGGGAACCAATTAACAACCAAACTGAACTCTACAATGTTTCCAATCTAAAATACGGACTCAGAATTTTTAAAGGGAAAAGCAAATATACAAGGAAGGTTAACTACAGATGTATGTAGCATCACTACTGGATCAGAATTCATTTTGTCATAAATAGCTTTGAAAAAGTTCACTTAATGAAATATGGAGCATCCTAAAAAGCCACCCAACTCCCCTTATCCTTTATGTGTATGTCTTTTTGCATATTATTCTCTTGGCATTTCTTTTGCTTGTTTTAAGTTTGTTGTTCAATATCCCAGTAGAATTTCTTGAAGGTTTTTAACATTCCCTATATGACAATTTTTATGTCTACTGCCATTGGCTCATCTTTGTGAATGTTGGCTACAAATTGTGACTGGGCCAGCAAATGCTTTTTCAAACCCATTTTAATGATTTTTATCGGGAGTAATCTTGTAATTATGATGACCCTGACATTAGTCTGACATATTTCAGAGCCACACCTTAATTAGAACTTAGAAAAAGTCAAAGTATATTGGCACACAACTAACCAAGACTTTTTCCTTGCCTTTTGTACATTATAGCTAGAAAAATAGTGTTTTATAAATAAATAAAAGTTCTGAGGCCTAATGGTGTTTTGAATATTACAATGTGTTAAACATCTACCATTTTTTTAAGTGAAAATATAAGGGGCTTTTAGTTTGGACTTCAGAGTTAATGAAAAATACTTAACTAAAATGAAAGGACAGACAATCGGAGATTACAGTTACATTTCTTTTTTTCCTATACTAGTAAAATTTCTCAACAGTATTTCAACACAGATTTCACTACTCAGTGAGTGTAAAGTGGTAACTACCATCAAGGTTTCTTATGACTTATGAATTATTACTTTTGTATTCAGCCACCAAATTCCACCAAAAGAAGTAACAATGTAAACTCCAAAATCATCGACCATATTTTCAGGTCAGAGAATAATCTCAGAGTTTGTCTTCTCCAAGTCCCTTGCTTCAGACATGGAAGCCCAAACCAAGGACATCTGGGACCAATTCAGGATCCCAAAGTCTAGTAGTTTTATAAACAGCGTAATCTGTATGTACTGTGCCAGATTCCAGATATTGTTTGGACTTTATTAAATTATGTTCTTGTCTTCATTTTGTGTGAGTTTCATTTTGTGTGAGTACACATGTGCCACAGTGAGAGAGAGAGAGAGAGAGAGAGAGAGAGAGAGAGAGAGGTCAGAGGACAGCATAGGAGTAATTTCTGAAGCTTGGCACAGGCTCCTTTTCCCTCTGTGCCATCACGAAGGTCCCTGAAATTCTCTCTCTTAGAATGCTTTTACTATTTGCACATATCCAAAGACACTGTAACCAAAGCAGTTACACAGAGTGGTAAAAAGCCATTTTTCTATAAAATATTGTTTCTAAAGTTCAGTATGAACTGGTCACCAGAGCCAAAACTGTTCAATGCCTACAAAACAACTCTCACCTATTTGCTGGCTATGGACAAAGTTTGTTATCCAAGTAAAAGCTAGGAGTGGTGGTACAAACCTGTAGTCCCAGCATTCAGAAAGTGGAGACTGGAGGACCAGTTCACAGTGAATTTGAGGCAAGTGTAAAGTACATGGGACCATGTTTCAAAATGAACCAAAAAAAAAAAAAGGAAAAAAACAACCACAAAGTCCCCTTGAAAATGTAAAAGCCCAGGAGTTTCCAAACAATGCTATAATTCATGGCTGATTGAAGACATTACTCTTTCAAAAATTGTCTTCACTTAGCCTGTTACTAAATCATGATCATATCCCAGTGGAGTCCCAATTTCCGTATTTAGTAGATGGCATTAATATAATATGCCCATTGCAAATATTATAGGGGATTTAAAAAAATTTGTTTTGTCATTCCACCAAAGTGAAAGATGTGAAATATTGTGGAATGGCCCTCAAGGGCATATCATTTATACATCAGAAGAAATTATTTTATGAGGTTAATTTTAATGAGTGTCTTTACCCAAGAAAAAGGGAATCTAACCTGTTTCCTCTATTTTTACATTCACAATCTTTCACTTTGGATGTCCATGAACAAGATAAGGTAATCCAGAAAATATTTTTACAGTAATTATTAGATCTGAGCACTTCTGTAGCAGAATCCGTCTTAACCATTTAAGAACATCGCCCAAACTGCTTTCAACCACATTGCAATGGCAGATTTCACAGTCTAATAGTAGGCTGCTTACAGATACATAATAGCCTGTGTGAAAGGTCGCTTATATTCAAACAGTCAAGAGATAGCTCTCCATGTTTGGCATAGTAAGTGGTGGCAGGTACAACAGCACTTACTTGAACCCAAAGAAATGTTAAAGATGGGCCCTTAACCCTGTTTCACTAGGCCTTAACCTCAAATACCAAAGAAAATTCTCCAAATGATTTCTGAAATTTGTGCTTCTGCCAAACACTTTCTCTTCAGTACAGGCCTCATTGCCAGAGAGGAACCTATGACCTCACGTCCAACAAATTCTACTTGAAAGCTCAAGTACACATGCTAAACTGTCCAAATTGCTAACTCTGTCGTCTCTCTGTAAATATCACACTGCCGAGTTTATTTCCTGAGTTTCTACACTGCAAGACGTTGAATCGCACCAGGGAGGGGGGGGGGGTTCCTGTTAAATTTCTGATAGTCCCTCTTTGCTCTCCCTTTCCTTTCCCTGGCTCCACAGCACTTCTGCTCTGCCTCCTCTTCCCAAATTGCACATCAGCATCCTACTTCCCCCTAAAGCGGCTAGCTAAGACAAAAATTATGTTTATTATTATTTTTCCCCTTCAAACTCCTGTCTTAAGAGTATCTGCCATTCCTTTGCTGGGGGGGGGGTGGGCTTTGGGGAAGGGGAGGTTAGGGATGCCCTTCACAGCTTCAGTCCTTCTGAGACCCTAGGGCCTAATTAGGGAGGGGGGTGGGATGGGGTGGGGGTGGGGTGGGACAGGTCCAAGCTCAGCGGAGCGGGGCGGGACGGGGCGGGGCGGGGCGAGCTTGGCCTTTACTGCGCCACAGCAGGTGGGGGGTGGGGCGGTGTCGAACCGCGCCCAGTCCGGGTTCCGGGCCAGCTGCTGACTGGCGGCGAAGGCGAACAGGCCGCCTTCGCGTCCCGGGACGGGAACTCACCTTCTCTGAGGCAAGGGCAGGTGTCTACTTTAAAACTACTGTCCCCCCTCCCCGCCGCCGCCATAGTGGAGCCGCCAAAGCCGCCGCCGCCTTCTCCACAGCACCGGCAAGTGAGCAGGCAGGGGTGGAGGTGGCAGAGGAGGGAGGCACCAGCAAGGCCGCCGCCGCTGCCGCCGCGTAGGCGGCGGCGGAGGCGACAGCTTAGGGAACTTCCCGAGGGTGGGAAGACCTCGCCAGCTGAGCTACAGCTTTCGGCGACGCCACCGCCGCCGCCGCCGTCGCAGCCTGGCGCGCACAATTGCACTGGAGTCCGGATTCCGTTAGGCTTTTTTTTTTTTAGCCCCGCCTTCGCCCAAGCTCCACCTCCCATCCTTTGCTTCCTCTTTGGCAACCCCAGCCTCGCTCTGGCTCCCCTCATCCTCCAATAGGAGAGCCATGCACCCGCAGGATGCCTCCCCCTTCCCCCGTGGCTCTGCAGTACGGACCTCCCTCCGGAGAGGAAGAAAAAAGATGGCCAAGGGCGAAGGGCAAAAAGCGCGGGATGTAAAAACAAATGTCCTTATACGGTGGGGACTGACGCACTAATCTAACAGCATTTTTTTTTTAAATGTCAGGCTCTCTCTTGATCCCACCTCCAAAATCTCTCTAAAAGACATTTTCCCCTCTTTTGAAATAAGCAGGATCTGGTCCTTCAGTCTAAATGGCCCCTTAAACAACAGCTTGGCCATCAAAATTACCGTAAATCTGGTGCACAGTGGAAGAACGGAACTATTACTCAGCGTTTAATTCTCATCACTTTCCCCCAAACCCCTTAGAACTCCAATATTTTATGTTCATTTCCCTGCCTTTAAAACATACAAATTGTCACGTAGATGTATGCTTAAATACTGTTATTTTTGTTATAATAAAAAATACACACTTAAAACCAGCTATTGCAAAACTATTTTTTGTTTTGAAATTTTCATATAATTGTGTAGTTAATGGAAATAATCTAATTGGCCGGCTTGTCGTGAAGCATTATTTATATTTTCGAATTGCCCAATATTTCAGTTTATTGATCTCAAGCATTAAATTTTAAAGATTTTGCAAAATGATTGCCTATGCCAAAACACATTATTTAAAAGTAAATGCAATTATAGTTATTTTCTAAAGAAATTGTTTTAAATATAGACCAAGTAATTAAACATAATTTTTAAAAAAAATAACACAAAATTTGTTTTGGACTTCAAATAATGGTTATTATTATACCTAAATTAAATTTGAAAGAGGTCAAGCTGTTATCCAGCAATGGCATTTATTTTTAATTTAAAAAGTATTTAGTTGTGTGTGTGTGTGCACGTGCGTGCACGCGTGTGCTTTAGTGTAAGTAATTACACTGTAGTTCATGCAGGAGATCAAGATCAGAAGAGGTGTCAGAATACCTGGGACTGAAGCAGACTGTTATGAACTGCCTGCCATATGGGTGCTAAACCCAAGTTCTTTGCAAGAGCACTTAAGTATTCTTAACCGCTTAATCATCTCTCCAGACCCCAAAAATGAAATTTAAAGGAAACAATTTGATCCTTGGTAATCAGACTCTTTCTGTAGGTATAAGGTTTTTGTATACTGTGTAAAGTTTACCCTACTGTTATTCAAATGCTGATTTCTGTGGCCTGATACCTTGTTTTAATCCAGACACAGCATTGTAATTCTTATACCAAGAATCTCCTGTCTCAAGTTTGTATAAACAATTCTTACCATTTGTCAATAAATGCTGATTGCCCAATGGCTGGGCAGGATAAAGAATAGGGCAGGACGTCTGCCAACCGGAGGAAGGAGAGAGTGTAGAGAAAGAGATTCAGATTAGCAAGGAGGGAGGAGGATTTGGAGCCATGAGGTGTCCAGAGAGAAGTCATGGAAACACACATGAAACTCAAAGAGCCAGATCAATAATAATATGCGAGAATCAAGGGGTGGTGCTAGGAAGTAGCCAGCTTAGCATAAAAAGTAAAGATCATTTAATTGCCTAGCTATTGAGGTGCAATTTTAACTAAATCTTGGTGTCCCTGTGTAGTTATTGGGGGCTAACATAAGGTAAAGAAATACAGCTACCCGATTAATTTACTGCTACATTTATATTAAATTCATTTTCACTTTCAAATAACTTACGGCTTATATTCTATTAGTCCCATCAGTTATTCATAAACTCTTTAAGAGTTCTGACATTAAAAGTCGCTTTTAAAGCCAGGCAATGGGGGTGTGTGCCTTTAACCCCAGCACTCAGGAGGCAGAGGCAGGTGGATCTTTGTGAGTTCCAGACCAACTTGGCCTACAGCAGGACAGCCAGGGCTGTTAGACAGAGGAAACCCCTTCTGGAAAAACAAACAAACAAAACTCTGTTTCAAAAGGAAACACATACCCTGTATTGTAAATCTCCCTAAGGATTCACAGCTGGGGAGTTCACAGGCCCCAGGGGGTGAACTTGCTACTATTTTGCTAAAGGGATATAATAGCAAACTGCCCTCTAAATTCCTGTCACTAAACTTAAACCTACAGTTTAGTGCAGCTCTCAGACACGAAAGAAGTTTCTTTGTGCAGTAAATAACTGGATATTGATGAACACACTTGCAAGCAGTCAAAAAGTGCAGAGGTGTCTGTGGAATGCTCAGCCACATATGGGACATCTGTATCCCATTTCCTCCTGGCAAGGCTTAGGAACCGTGGAAGGAGAGGGGATGGCAGGATTGTAAGAGCCAGAGGTTAGCTACAACAGGGCCATTGCGTACATGAACTCACAGCCTTCACAGGATCTCTACAAGATCAAGACAATCACATTCCAGTGTTGGTGAAGGGGCTTTTAAGAGCCCCAACCCCAGCTAGTAGCTGCTGCTAAGTTGAAAGCTTTGGGAGAAAGGAGGGTCAGTTTTTTTTTTTTTAAGGCTGTGGTCTCTGGTAGGTCCACCATACTCCAGCAGATGCTCCCATAACCGTGAGTGGATGAGCAGCACAAATGGACTCATTGGGTTGTTTAAAAACAAACAAACAGAGGACATGAGGTTGGAAGAGGGTAGGAAGAAGGTAACACATCTGGAAGGACTTAGGGGAGGAATAAGAGGCAAATATAAATATGAAATTCTCATAGGATTAAAAATACTGTATTTTCAAACTTTTAAGGCCTTTTGATAATACTAAAGTTGGTCTGCAATTTTAAAATTTATTGGCAAAAGTAACTAAGAATATCATGTAACCATCTTCACATTGTGAATAAAGAGTATTCTTTAGTTTGATTGCTTACAAGATTTACCAAAATTTGGAGCTCTCTTTAGATAGAATTCTGGAACTTTGTTCATTTAGTTAGCATTTTGTTTTTAAGTTACACCCATGTTGCTACTTGAGGCTGTAGTTATTCACTGGGAATAGTGGACAAACTCCTTCTATTTCCTTGTTAAGAGACACACTCAGCAGACCTCTTTTGTGTTTGCTCTCCTTTCCAGTCACATCTTCATTGCTTAGTTCAGAGCTCTGGCATCTTCCCCCGCCCCCCAAACCCCGATCATGTTTCCTCTAGTGTCCATCCCTCAAACCTATTTCCGTAGGGCTGTCATTCATCACTAGTGTTCCTTTGCTTGCTTAGACAAAGTTAGAGACATGGTTTTATATTACTAATGTTCTCATCCCCCTTTGTTGTCCTAACCTCTTCTCTCTTACTAAAAGAGTGAACAATACTAAATTTTATAGATTCCTGTGAAAGCCATGTATTTCAGAGTGTGGTGGGTTTTGTTTGTTTGTTTGTTTTTTTGTTTTAACATTTTTCACTTATCGAAATGACCCAGATCCTCCCGTAGTAGGAAGTACCTAGTAAAGTCTACACACACCCCTTGAAACTTAGATAATAGTGTATTTCCTCCAGGTAGCCCATCCTATTTCTCTTTAGTTAACACAACACCTGGTGTTTTTGCAGCGAACTTGGGTTCAGGTTCCAGGACCCACAAAGCAGCTCACAACCATCTATAACTCTAATGCCAGGGGAATAACACTGTCTCTGACTTCTGTAGGAGCCAGGCATACATTTGGTGCACAGACATGCATGTGAGCAAAACATTCATACACATAGAACAAATGAACAAACATAGTTCTGGAGAGGTGGCTGAGCCATTAAAGACCATAGCTTACAATTAATAAGGTAAAAATGATTGTGACTGGATAGAACAGAAATGCTTAATTTTATTAACAAGTGATTCAAGTGTAATAAGTGATAGAAACATGTAAAGTTGTTCAATAACATTGGAAAGAAGTCAAATAGACATATTAAGATATACAAATGAAAATGTATAAAATGCCATGTGTATTTATGCTGCTAAATAATTTACAAGACAATGTATAACTTGAGTGTGATGACTCAGATTTGAAATCCCATCACTTAGGAGGCTGAGGCAGGAGGATTGCTAATCTACATACAGTGTGATACTTTGCCTTAAAAGAAAAGAAGCAAAGAAGGAAGGAAGTATTTTTTTCTTATTTTTCTTAAGGTTGGGATTTCTAGATCAAGAAACTGGTATTTGGTGTCTGGTCAGGCAGCTAAGATGAAAGAGGGTTAAAGAATGGATATTATGTCCTCACAGTAGAACAGAAGATGATGACGTCATTCAAGGCATTTTAAATTATATATATATATAATTTATGTATATGTGTGTTTTGCCTGCCTACATATCTGTACACTATGTGTGTGGTACCTATGGAAGCCAAAGGAAGACATTGATTGGATACCTGGGAATTGAAATTACAGGTCATAATTGGGTTCTGGGAATTGAACTCAGGTCTTCTGGAAGAACAGTTCATTTTCTTACCTGCTGAGCCACCTCTCCAGCCCACAGTGCCACTTCTTAGTACTATCACACTGTCAATTAAAATTTCAACACATGACTTTGGGTGGAGGGCAGTTAGACCTGGCATTAATTATAACATGATTTAGCACTGAACAAACAAACAAAAAAGAACTACAGCTATACCATTGGAATTACATGCACAAAATATATCTAAAAGTAAAGGAAAATGTATGATAAGTTACAGTTCAGAAGAAAATAGAGGAAAATCAGTTCCCACCTTTATTCATTTTGAAAAAATAATTTTATTGCTAATAGGTAAACATGTGGTATCATAGGATGTAGCTGGTTAGGAACTGATGTTATAGAAATAAAATTAAATATATATTTATTGACATTGGCAGTTTTGAATATATATTTAATTAAAATATAGCAGTATAAGGGAGTTGAAGAGATGGCTCAACAGCTAACAGCACTGACTGCTCTTCTAGAGATTTAAGCCCCAGAACCCTTGTTGTGGCTCAAAAATGTCTGCAATTCCAGTTCCAGAGGATCCGACACTCGTTTCTAGCCTCTGTACACAATACAAAGGCATACATGCAGGCAAAGCACTGATTTACATAGAATAGTAAATATTATTTTTACAAAAAAAATAAAGCAGGTGGGCTAGAGAGGTGACTCACAGTTGAGAGCACTAACTAGCTGCTCTTCCACAGGACCTGGGCTTCATGCCCAGCACCCACATGGCAGCTCACAACCACCTGTAACTCTAGTTTCCAGGGGTCTAACTACCTCCTCTGGCCTGCACAGGTACAAGGGGCATATGTGGTGCACAGACATTCATAGGCAAAATAGTTTAAAAAATAAGTTAGTTGCATTGTGTGTGTATGTGTGAGCATATGTGTACACACATGTAGAGAGGCCAGAGGCCAACCTCAGGTATCCTTCCTCAGACATATTCACCATTTTTTAATTAGAGACACGATATCTCACTGAGATACTGGTATTAAAGACACGGTAGCTCACTGAGAAGGAAAGGCTGGTTAAGCTGCAAGGATCCACTAGTCTCTCCCTCCTACTGCTGGAATTAGAAGTAGATACTACCATGTCTGGCTTTTTTTTTTTTTTTGTATGTGGATTCTGGGGATCAAAATCAGGTTCTCATGATAATATGGCAAGCACTTTCCCAAGGAAAATCCACTTAGAAGGGGGAACAAAATAATCACAGGAGGCAGAGAGAAGAAAGGACCTGGGTGGGGCAAGGAAGGGGAAGGGAAATGGGGACAGGATCAGGTATGGGAGGAGACAGGAGAGAAGCCCAGAGGGCCAGGAGAATGAATGGAAATATGCAGCTGTGGGTTGCAGGGGAAGCAGAAGGAACCTCTAGCAAGTCCCAGAGATCTGGGGTGAGAGGCTCCCAGGACTCAATAGGTACGGCCCTAGCTAAAATACCCAACAGTGGGGAGATGGAACCTGAAGAGACCACCTCCAATAGATAGACAGTAGAGGGATGGGGCCACCCTCCCATCTTAAAATTTATGACTCAGAATTGCCCCTGTCTAAATTCAGGGACAAAAATGAAGCAGAGATTGAAGGAAAGGCCATCCGGTGACTAGCCCAACTTGGAATCCATCCCATGCTCAGGCACCAAACTCTTCATGCTATTACTGATGTCATCTTGTGCTTGCAGACAAGAGCCTAGCATGGCTATCCTTTAAGAGGCTCTACCAAGCTGACCGAAACACATGCAGATAATTATATCCAACCATTGGACTGAGGTCAGGGAGTCCTATGGAAGATTTAGGGGAAAGATTGAAGGAGCTAAAGGAAATGGCAACTCTATAGGAAGACAAACAGTGTCAACTAACCTGGATACCTCAGAGCTCCCAGAGAATAAGTCACCAACCAAAGAGCATACATGGGCTGGTCAGTGGCCTCTGGGCACATATATTGCAGAGAACTGCCTTGTATGGCCTCAGTGGGAGAGGATGAGCCTAATCCAGTAGAGACTTGATGCCCCAGGGAAGGGGGAAACAGGGTGGGAGTGGGGGTGTGAGAACGGTGGATGGATGGAGAAGCACCCCTTAGAGGCAAAGGGGAGTGGGGATGGGGTGACGAACTCTGGGAGGGAAGATCAGGAAGGGGGACAACATTTGGAATGTAAATGAACAAAATAATTTCATACACACATGTCAGATAAGAGAAGAGTCTTAACATGTTTAGTATACAAATCTATTACAAAATTTCCCTGTGTTTATAAACATCATGAAATTTGCAGAAAATTCTATTGGGTAACTCTCTGTATATGGAATACTTTCCTTTAACTTGTGTTGATAATATGATTGTAGAGCAGTGCTCTTTAATTTCTGTTGCTGTGACAAATAAATTCCCTGACAAAAAGCAATGTAGGGAAGGAAGGTCATGCTTATCTTACAATTCTAAGTTATAGTCCATTACGGTGTGAAAGACAAGAAAGAAAATTAAAGGACCACATCCACTGTCAAGAGCAGGGAAAGAAAAAAAAATACATGGGCCCTTGCTTGACTGCTTTCTAAATTTATACAGTTCAGGGCCCAGCCTAGGAAATGGTGCTGCCCATAGTGGACTGGGTCTACACATATCAGGTAACAATTAAGATGGTCCCCCAGAGACATGTCCACAGGCCAACCTGACCTAGATAATTCTTTATTAAGACTCTTCCCAAGTGCTTCTAGGTTGTATCAAGTTGACAGTTAATACCTTAATCTATGAAGAAAATTTTTTTCTGATTCTGGGAATATCTCTAAGTGGAAATTGTCAAGATGCTACTGTAGCCATGACAGTAAAAACACACAGCAATAACAAACACCTATGCAAAATTCTGTGGAGAACAAAAGAAATCTGTGCCATCCTTAAAGCATTGATGATGCATAGGAAATGATTCCAATTATTTTCCTATTTAGTTAGCCCATTTAGGCTATAAAAAAATCTCACATTTTTATGAGAAAGAAGAAAATTACCAAAAACTCAAAACAACTACCTTGTCTGTACTAGATGTTGGTATCTGTGCTAACAGAGATTAACATGATTTCAGATATAGAGTATGTAGCCACCAATCTAATGAAATTATTTCCCATGAAAAACAAACAGGAGTAAATTACATTCACATTATTTAGACAACATAAATAATTGATGGCTCTGCCCCAGGGATATATTAACACTCCTACTTTGTTATAAAGATGTAGATCATATGGATTTTCTGAAGGGAAGTTTGGTCCTCTATTTGATCCACTATTCAGACAACACCAATAATTGGACCAAATGAGAAAGGCTCGGTAATTGGCACATGTGAGGAAGACAACTATCAGAGATTCATGTCAGTCAAATTTGGAGGTGTCCAGTAGTTTTGAGAATATACTGGGACACCACACCTAGACCTCTTTTTTGTGAAAGTAAAATACTGGAAGTTGGAATTGTCCTGATACACTGACTGAATATATTCCAGCTTGGATTAAGTCCAAAATCAGGAAGAGAATTTGTAGCAGGTCCAAATTGGGATGAAAGTAACCCTGCTGTTTGGGCCATATAATTTAATGTAGTGGTCCTCAAGGGTCCTAACGCTGTGACCCTTTAATACAGTTCCTCATGTTGTGATGACCTCCAACCATAAAATTATTTCACAGTTACTTCAAAATTGTAATTTTGCTATTATGGATTGTAATATCTGATATGCAGAATATCTGATAATGTGACCCATGTGAAAAGGTCACTCAACCTCCAAAGGGGTTTTGGCCCACAGGTGGAGAACCACTGATCTAAAGGTACTTATAGTATTAGACTATATGTGGAGGGAACAGATTCCATATGCAATTTGTGATGAGTATCACAGGAAATTTACAACATAACCTTTGATGGTCTGGAACAAGGGTATGCTATCTGCAGTAAAGAATTAGACATAAGTTAGGAGTCTCTGGAATTTTATTAGGCCTCGATAGAGACAACATTTGATCCTTTAGCAAAAATTAGTATAGGGCAGAAAACTACCACCATGAATTGAATCCTTTTTAAGCCCACAATATTATCTGTTTGAATGGGCCTAATGACAACTCACTGTAAGATGTGTTTTGTTTTGTTTTGTTTTGTTTTGTTTTGTTTTCTCTAAGATTGGCATATGCAGCATTAGAATGTGCAAGGAAGCCTAGAGGGCAGGGTGTTCCAGATTCCCACATTATTAGTGTTTACACTGGAGCCTGAGGTCTCAGTGAATAGAGAAGGAAAATGACCAAACCTGATTTATGAGTGGCTCTGCTCAGCATGAGGGTGCAAGATGAGGGCCAGAGCATCCGGACATTCTCCTTTGTTTCAAAGCAAAAGTAAAATGTTTGTAAACTTACAGATAATGGAAAATGACTTATCAAAATGATTTGAGTATTGCAGAGTGAATGACTAGGGTATCAGGTCCAGGTGGTGTGGGGGAGAAGGCGTGGAACTATATGGATAGGGGTCAATAAACACTGACATTATCTGTATTGTGTACTAATGTTCACCAAAGTGCATCTACTACGAAAGACATTGTAAGAAGTGAATAGAAAGAATAATGCAATCAGTTGACACTATCCAGTTGTTATTATTAGCTGTCTACTCACGTGCAAAAAATATAAAATCCAAGTACACAAAGCAAATTGCCAGTCACAGTCACTATGGAGGTCATGACTGAGTAAAAACAGCATGAGTTTCTTGAATGCATTTATCTGTCTAGGAAGTCTAGCATTGTGCTATAGTCTTTGTATCATCATCTTTTACTTTTGGAACACAACAGGAAAATTTCTACTAAATAACAGTAAGCCCTGAGGTTTGAAAAACACAAGAAAAAAGGTTAAAATATATCATTTTCTTCCTTACCAAATCCAGTAATTAATCCTTAAACTACTGAATTCTGAAAATGTGACATGCTACTGTCTCTCCTGTACCTAAAGAATTTTGATGAAATGTGAGACAGGACTTTGCAATGAACAAGTATGTTGACTGCTAGAGAGGCCCCTAACATGAGTCAGGACACCTTTCTGATAGGTCCAACCCATGAACCTTAACAACCTTTTATAAACCTGAACAATCACCTATCTCCTTTACCTCACATAGCAGCAAGGTTTCCGCGACTTTGTTTCTCAAATACCTATAATTGCAGAGAAATGTAATGTGAGGTTTAAGTGACTTATCTTGACTAAATACCTTCTGCTTCATGATACTGAAGCACACTGGCACCAAGAAGCACCCAGTGTTAATTATTAGCAAGGGTTAAGACCTCATTTGGTTATGTTACTGCTTTTACCTTTATGAAGATGCATGTTAAAATAGTTAGTGCACACTGAATTAAAGTTATTACTTTACTACAAAATGGAAAATGGATTAACATAAGCTTCAATGAGAGTTAATCCAAGTCTCCATCAAACCAACATGTATCCATTACTTAAGGTCACTAACCACTCTCCTATTGTACATGTATACATGTCTATATGTCCGTATACTTAGAACTGGGGCCCCTTTTCTATACTCGAATAACAATGAAGTAATGAGTAGTATTTCTGTCTTTCCTCACAGTACTAAAATGTAAAATATAAACCAGCTGAATTTCCAAATAGACCTCCACTATCAATGTTAAGTAAAGCTGTAATTGATGAAGATATTTATCACATGATAACCAGTGTGCCACTTTCACAAGACTACCAGATTTACAAGAGCTCAGCTGATAAACTCAGCCTTTCTATCCAGCTGTTTCTCTCTCTTTCTTTCTTTCTTTCTTTCTTTCTTTCTTTCTTTCTTTCTTTCTTTCTTTCTTTCTTTCTTTCTTTCTTTCTTCCCCCCCCCTCTCTTTCTTTTTCTTTCTTTCTTTCTTTTTTGAGACAGGGTTTCTCTGTATAGCCCTGGCTGTCCTGGAACTCACTCTGTAGACCAGGCTGGCCTCAAATTCAGAAATCCGCCTGCCTCTGCCTCCCGAGTGCTAGGATTAAAGGTGTGCGCCACCACGCCCAGCTTCAGCTGTTTCTTTAACACAAAATCAAGCCACATTTTTATTTTCCAGAATCCACTGGACTTAAAAAGACTTACCACCTCTCTCCACCCCCCTCTCTCTCTCTCTCTCTCTCTCTCTCTCTCTCTCTCTCTCTCTCTTTCCCTCTCCCTCCCTCCCTCCCTCCCTCCCTTCCTCCCTCTCTTCATTTGTTTGTTTGTTTGTTTGTTTTTGAGATGCTGTCCCTCTATGTAGTCCTCACTATCCTGGAAATATCTATGTAGACCAGGCTGCCTTCAAACTCACATAGCTGCACATGCCTCTGTCTCTAGAGTGCTGGCATTAGAGGTGCATGCCACTATGCCAAGCTCAAATATATAGCTCGGGCTTGCCTTGAACGCATGATCTTTCTGCCTCCCTCTCCTTCAGCAGACCCTACTAGAATACACCACCCTCCTTATTTATTAATAATTCTCCATATTAAACATTCAAATGCACCATATAGATGACTTATGCAGTCAGTTCCAATATTTATACTAGAGGTTGATGAGCATCCCTAACAGCAGTAAGATTGATTATAATATCACAAGGACATGGATTGCAATGTAAATCTTTCAATATAGTTACTATATTACCCAAGACTGCCATCTATTGAATAGAGATGATAACACTGTTCATCAAAGTTGTAGAAGATAATTGAAATAAGTTTTTCAAGGAACAAGCATAGAACGTGGCAGAGTCAGCCAGCATCCCCTGGAGTTCCCATAGCACAGTCACCATACTTTATTCAATTCTTAGAAATACCAATGGAAACTTAATAATGGTAACCAAAAAATTTTAAGGTAATATTCCTTGTTTGTGTATTTCTTATGAGATGTTAATAGGATAAAAGGGTGAATGTTATCAAGATGAAAAAGGAAGTATGTTGCCAAAAATTATGTCCACAAATTCTTCACCATTTGCTTTTGTCTGAATGTTTGTTCCCCTCCAAATCAATACACTAAAACCGAATTCTTGTGGGTATTAAAGGTGGGATTTTTGTAAGCAACTAGATGGTATTAGTGTCCTTATAAAAGAGGCTTGTCCTTATATAAAAGAGCTTTTGTCCCTCTTTGCCCTTCTGCCATATGAAGACACAGCTGGAAGATGGAGTCAATGATGGATGAGCCTTCATTAAATCTACCAAATCTCCTGGCACATTCATCTCAGAATTCCTAGGGCTGTAGGGCATTACATTTCATAGTTTATTAATTATTCAGACTGTGGTATTAGTAGTTCAATCAGACCAAGACAAATTCATACACAGAATAAATACTCAAAATGTGGAAGTGGCTTGGAAACTGGCACACAGGTATAAGATGGAATAATTTGAAGCAATATGATGGGGCTAAAACAAAATAGAACTACTTTGCAGCCCAGTATGGTGGTACATGCTTTTAATCTCAGCACTGGAGAGGCAGAGGCAGGCAGATCTCTGAGATTAAGGCTAGCCTAGTCTACAAAGTGTGTTGCAGAGCAGCCAGAGCAAATAGTAAGACCCTGAATCAAAAGGAAAAAACACAAATAAAATGAAAAACTGATTTGCTGTGAATGTGACAATAAGAACAAATCTGATAGTGCTCAGAAGAAGAAAGATGTAGGAAAAAAAAAGCCTTAGTGTCTTTAGAGATAGCCAAAATGGTCTTGTAAAAATGCCAAAATGTTAACCATTTACCACCAGAGCTGACAAATCAGACTTCCTAGGCTACTCATTTTAAGCAGAAGCAGAGAGTTTATATAGTCTTCATTCATATTATCCCACAAGAGATAGAGAATCGGATTTAACAAAATACATTAAATTACCCCAATCTCTAGGAATCTTCCTTCATTCTCCTGAGTGGCTTGGGAGAAATAATGATATGCAAAGAACATGTGCTGAAAATTTGAGAACCTAAGTGCCAGAAACAACACCTCCAAATATATGTATGTTTTAACATTTCTTTTAATATTTTACCTGTGTACATTTTAATTTCTGTTTTATAGACAAAGAAAGATAGGATTTCATTACATGCTTTTGTATATTCGATGTCTTTTGAACTTGCCTTTTTCTTCTTTAACCTTTTGCCATCATTTTCCTTCCTATAAGAGGGGCACTTTCCATTTATGAGTATAAGTGTACAATGCCCAAATGCAGCACTACCCGCTCATTGATTACATCTCCACATTTTACCATCCATCATCTATCATCCGACCTTTCACAAACTATGTCAGGTTAGCATATGCATCGAGGACAGATACTAAGATGAGTGAGGCTCACTAGAGATCCAGAACCTTGTACCCCCCAAGATGCTATTCTATATAGCACAGGCCAAAAAAAAAAATCAGCTTAAGTATGTTGTTGTCGTTCTTCAGAATGGTGATTTTAAAGTTTGGTTAACGGAAAGTTCCTGTTTTCAGAGAGTAGATCCCATATGTTCAAGTGTATGCATTTTCTAGAGAAGAAATGTTTCAAAATTATATTGTAACTAGTGTATTATTAAATAGAATAGAAGTTTGGCTTCATTCTATTACAGATGCTGACTGAGGTGCTGCTACTAGCTTTGGGATCGCAATACTTACCAGAGAACAGAAGAAACTTTGTATTACATTATATGTATATGTAGGGTATATATGTTGGGCTAATCTCATGTAACTTTAAGAGATAGTTGTTACTAACATAAACAGGTTTTTGTTTTTTTTTTTTTTTCAGGTGAGCCGTGAGTCTTAACTATTTTGCCTATATGAAGAGTAAATGACAGAGCCAAGACTCAAGTTCAAGCAGTCTGGTTTTTAGTCTGTGTTCTTGGTGGAGTACCACTTTTGTGTGCATACTAGACTCACTTGGAATATTTGTACAATATTTTTGTGTTCATACCTACCATGAATTATTAAAAGAAAATCTCTATAGCTCTTAAAGTACCTGGATAGTTCTAATGCAGTGTGAGATTTGAGAATCACTTGCTTACACCTGAGGGAAATGGGCAACATGAATTAGCTCTTTTTTTATTTTTAGTGTTATTGTTTGTTATTTAAAGGACAACAAAGTAGAAATTTTAGAACATTCAGGCGTGAGCAATATAACAGCTAGATCTTTGGTGAATTTTCTGCATCTATAGAAAGAAGAAATTGAAATTATTGAATAATTGGTATAAGAAAATCATCAAACACACATAGGTCATTTACAAATATGATGTGGGCTTACCTGTATATTCTAGTTAAATTTAAAAATTATATACCATAGATATTTTATGTGTAAAAATTGAATTTATCCTTTAAAAGTAGCTACATCATTTTTTCACTATATACAGTTAGCATATTTTAATCAGATCTCTGCTTATGTTGGTTTTTAAAGTAGAATTAAGTAAGCTAGAATTCACTTCAGATTGTGGCAGATGTTGCTTGGTGAAATTACTCATGCTAAGATTTCCAGAATGTAAAGTTGGAGTTAGTTTTAACAGGTTACAAATACTGTCATTTTGTTGATAGATGTTACCTCTTTCCCTTATGTTCTTTCTAGTGCTTTTAGCCAGCCTTATGGCTAGCCAGAGAAGATCCATGAATCCTCTGGCCAGGACAACTTTGTACATATTGTTCTCTCAATGAAGAGACCAATTCTCTGGTTTTGCTTTGCCTTGCCCATTTGACCCAGGAAGAAATGCAGACTATATTTGAATATCTGGCTACCCTCTCTTCCTCATTGCAGTGTTTATTCTCCCCTGAACACCCTTGCCATGTCTCTGGGTGCTTGTTGCCAAATTTGCTCCATTCCACATACCTTACAATTCTGTCTTTTTCCTTCATGGTTTCTAATTTTGTGTTTTACCTGGGATTTGGCTTGCATATGAATTCATGTTTCAAGTTGCTTCCAAGTCTTGACAAGCAGATATTATTATACATTGCCTGGACTTTTGATTTCTAACATTATTTATTCTGTTCCATATCTATAGGTATCCAACCTATTCAAGAGATAAAAATTCTGGCACAGAATATTCTCTTAAAGCCTAGAAAATTATTGTGTTTGATTATTTATTAAGCATACTCAAGTTATTTGTGCATAGGCAATCTGAATGAGACTGCTGTCAAATGGCAGAATACAGCAAATTTATCTTAAAGGTTTTGGAGTGGGTTTGTGGTTCTTGAATCAGGCAATGCTTCGTTTCATGAAGCAAATAAATGCTTCAATGAAGTTAGTAGAAGGTTGGTAAACAGAAACTGAAGGAAACATACATAAATAACAGACTGGGTTAGCTGTTCCAAGGTCCTTTGGCAGACAATATATATATAGAGAGAACCAAAGAAAGTACACTGATTGGTTAACTTTAGGTTACTTCAGGTTACTTTGGGGATGAAACATTGGGAACAGGGAGAGCTTCATTATCATGCCTACTGTAACTGGCCTGTTTGAGAAACTGCACTATCATCTCTCATTTTTGGAAGGTCAGATAACTTGCTTCAGTATAAGTAACAATATTTTGATATTTATTATGTTCTGTCAGGGCTTCATGCAGGAGCTTAGAATCCAAAACAATGGCCTCCTCTAATTTTTATCTAATATAAAGTAGGACATTTGGCACACATTAGACAGCAGTTCTGAACCAGTACAAAACATGTCTTTCAGATTTTATTGTATCTTGTTTCTCTTATAAGAGAATAGCACTCCTTTTTTTTCCCATTTCAGCTCATCCTAAATTCATTTGCAAATTGAGGTCGTTGTTTTAGTTCATCGAATCAACACAAAGGAATAATAGAACTTCTCAGCCCCTCTTTAAGCAAGTGATTACAATTTGAGATGATACCTCGGTTAAGCTCTCAAGGTGCCATGGAGACTTTCCTGGAAATTTACATTTTACATAGATGAAGTCCGCAGCCTTCTGAAGAGTCATTTACTTTCTGTTAGCCTAACAGATCTTGGTTAATTGGGTCTCACAAAGAAAGTCTCTTGGAATTGAAAAATTGAACATTTACCTTTTATAAATAGAAACATCGCAGTAGCTCTGTTGTTACCAACCATGGGGCTTTAGACTCAAAGAACAGTTATGGAAGCTGTCTGAAATGTATCTGTGAAGGCACCCATAGAGCTGCAAAGTCTCAGAAGATCTTTTCTCCCTGTCGGGTCTTAGTTAGAGAGCACCAGGAGAATGTGGGATTTTTCCTAAGCTCCTACCTATGTGATGGGGACTAAAAATTACAAGCTTTCTACTTTCTGCCAATACTAAAGAACCAGTCCATGTTTAAATCATAAATGACGGTGACACAATATTAGAAATGGGCTAAGCATCCATATTACTTTTCTCCTCACTGTGAGAGAAAATCTAACAGAAACAACTCAAGGGAGGAAAGGTTTAGTTTGGCTTACAGTTTGAGGAGATACGGTTGATCTTGGGAGGGAAGGTTTGGCAGCGGGGGCTCCATCCTTGAAAGCAGGGGCTCCATCCACGGCAGTGGGGGTTCCATCCACGGAAGCGGGGGTTCCATCCATGGAAGCGGGGGCTCCATCCTTGGAAGCGGGGGCTCCATCCCTGGTAGCGAGGACTCCATCCTTGGCAGCGGGAGCTTGTTGCAGCTTGTTGATGCATAGCTTAGGCCAGGAAGCAGAGATGAAACTGGAAGCAGGTCCAGGCTATAACTAACCCTCAAGACCTGCCTCCAGTGACGAACTTCCTTAGCTCAGCTCCACCTTCTCAGACTTTTGAAACCTCCCCAAAGAGCACCGCCAGCTGGGGACCAAGTATTCAAACACATGAGCCTTGTATTCAAACTGTAGTACTCCTCCATAGGCTCATGACTATCTCATAATACACATATATTTAGCCCAACTTTAATATTCTTATATTAAATATTTAATAGTCTTAATATTCTCAAGACCAGTATTAGGGGATCAATGTTTAAAGTCCAAAGTCTCAGGCAAACTCTTAGTTATAAGTCCTAATTTTTTAAAAAATCCAGGAGCTGGAGAGATGGTTCAGTGTTTAAGAGCACTTGCTGCTTTTGAAGAGGACCTAAGGTCAGGTCCTGGCACCTATGTGGCAGCTCACAACCATCTGTAAACTCCAGTTCTGGTGGATATAACACCTTCTGGCCTCTGTGGGCAGTGCATGTACCTGCTGCATTTACCTGCAGGCAAATGCCAATACACAGAGAATAAAAGTAATTTTAAAAAAATAAAAGATCCAAGTTCCATACTTCCAATATATAATGGCACAGAATCAACATTCCCATTTCATAAGTAAGGTGTGGAAGAAGAGGCAAGTAAGAGCAGAGAAAAATAAGACCAGAGCCCCCTCCAGCCTTGCTTCCTCTAGTATCTATGCTCTCTCTCCCGCAGTGGCTCTACCCAATGTTTTCAACTTCCCTCAGTAGATATTTGGCATTTTTGGCATCTCCTGTATCATTGTGACTCCATTGCAACTTTGGGGCTCACTTTAACAGCTTCATAATCAGCCTATCAGGGCCTGTATTCAGAGAATATGGCTCTGTTATGCATTGCCTAGTCTCATAGGCTTTTTCCTCTGAAGTTTTGGGTCAAGAGTTCATTCTCACCAAACTATTGCATTTTGTATGCTTGTAGAACTAGGACCACATATATGATACTAAGAAGCTTTGCTGCTAGCTTTTAATGTAGCCTGGTCCAGGGGCATATTGACTCTAGTGGTCTCCAAGTGCTCGAATGCCCAAACTAGGGGAAACATTCCCTCATTTCATCAGGGTACCCTGGGCTTCTTCGCTTTTTAAACATTCTGCTTTTATTTTTAATTTGTAGATGGTGTGGGGTGGGAACATGTGCATGTGGATGCTCATGGAGATCAGAAGACGGCACTGATCTCCTGGAACTGCAAACCACAACGGTCCTTTGCAAAGGCATTGTGTATTAGCTACTGAGATATCTCTCCTGTTCTAGCACTCTAGTTTTAAATGAAGGTTTCAAACTGAGTTTGATTGTTATACCTTGGAATTTTGGATGATTAAGGGCATATCATTAAGGCACCATTCTCACTGTTGCAGTGAAATTTATGTAGTTGCTTTTTTAATGATACCAATTTCTTTAACAACTGTACTCACTGCATGTCTACTATTTTAAATATGTTCATATTCCTCTCCTTACTAAACAGTACATTTTTACATCTTTATGCTGTGCTACTTTTGCTCCATTCTCATTATAAATCTGGCTGAAAGTACAGATAAGTGACCATGCCATAAGCTTAATGTTATACAATCTTAGAATTTCCTCTAAATTGTCATAGTATTTGAATTTATCCTTACTCAAAACTTCAGGACATGAAGATTGTATAGCCAGAATCTTTGCCAGACTGTAATATGAGTCTTTATTCCTTTCTTAAACCTCAGGTGCCAGGCCTTCACTTCCATCATTCTATCTGGATTTTGGTCTTCCGAATTGCTACCAGAATGGCCTTTAAAGCTCTGTTGACTATTTTAGATATCTAGTCTGTAGCTCCAAACTCTTCAATATTCTTTTCACCAAACAGTTCTAGAGGCTTGTGAATCACACAGCCAGGTTTAATATGGCAGTGACCCCACTCACAGTACCAATTTTTTAAACTATTTACTTTTATCCTCATTATAACAGAACAGTTGACAGAAGAAACTTAAGGGAGGAAGAATTTAATTGGGCTCAGAGGTTTGGGTAGTCATAGCCCATCATAGCAGTGAAGACACAGTGCCTTGGGATCTATCCAAGAAAGCATAAGCATGTAGTATCTGCTTGTTATATAGTTCTGAGAAGCAAAGGTGGAAGGGTTATAACCCTCAAGGCCTGTGCCCAGTGATGGACCTACTCTACCTAAACCCCAATTCCCAAAGATTCCACAACCTCTTCATAGACTGCTACCAGCTGAGGCTCAAGTGTTTAAATATATGCATTTTACATCCAAACCTGAGCAGAGTTTAAACAAGAAAATGCAACTTTACCCATTACAGTTCTATTAACCTTCTGCTAATTTATAGTCAAGATATTTTGGTGGGTATTTCTGCTTTCCACACTGTATATGTATTGAAACCAGTGGCCACAAGACATTCCTATATTTGTAAGTGGACCATGCAGAACATTGGGGTTGTTACCCCGGATATATTCAACACATCTTCTCATGTTCATTTTTAGTACACTATTTCTTCGTTACTCAGGTATAAGTCTCACAAATGCCTCTCTTTATGAATACTAACCTCCAATGATTATGAAATCTTAAAATTATTTTATTACTAAACAAAAACACTGTGTTGTAATGAACTCACAAATAAAGATATCACACAGCTCAACTAAGGTAGCCACTCAAACATTTGCTCAGTCTAAACTCTGTACATCTCAATGAACTTTTGTACAGTTCTAAGAGCCATTCTAAAGCCATGGAACTTCCCTTGGAGTTTTAACTATTAACATTCCATTACATTTTTGTATACCTATTCTCCACAAAATGGGGGAAAAAAACAGAACTACAACAGGGATGAAACTAGAAAAGAAAATAGCATTATAGCCTCATTCGTCACTCATGTGTTCTTTTGCCTGTATTCCATCATTCCATATTATTGATCATTACCCTTTCTTGGTTTCCTTTCTAAAGGTGATGCTATGCATACACTGACAGCATATGCACATGCACACTCACACACACACACACACACACACACACACACACAAACACACACATATACACACATATACAGAGAGATAGGGAGATAAGGAGGGAGGGAGGGAGGGAGGGAGGGAGAGAGAGAGAGAGAGAGAGAGAGAGAGAGAGAGAGAGAGAGAGAGAGAGAGAGATATTTTGATTGATTATAGGCTAGGATCCACATATGAAGGAGAGCATGATGTAACTTTTCTCTCTGAATTTTGGGTATCTCACTTAATGAACTTTCCAAGTTCAGCCATCCTCCTGAAAATTTAAAGAATGTCCACTCCATAAATGTACCACATTTTCATTATCCACTCATTTGTTAATAGACATCTTTGCTATACTATGTAGAATAGCAATAAACGTGGAGGTGAAAATAGCTCTATGGGAGGATATTTACCACCTCATCCCAGTCAGAAAGGCTATCATTAAGAAAACTAACAATAAATGGAGGAGATGTAGGGAAACAGGAACACTTATTCTCACTGGTGGGAGCACAAATTAATATAGCCATTATGAAATCAATTTGGAGGCTCCTCAAAGGATTTAAACTAGAGGCTCAGGAGATGGTGCAGCAGTTCAGAGCACTGGCTGCTCTTCTAGAGGACCTGAGTTCGACTCCTTCACCCATATGGTGGCTCACAAACATCTGTAACTCCAGTTCCAGGGGATGTGACACACCTTTGTAGTCTCTGCAGGAAAAAAACAAGAACCTGCTTCTATTGCTACTTTGAGAAGTGTACATGCTATGTATATAGAAATGCATATGCTAGTATGTGTATTAAGGTCTTATCTTTAACTAACTTTAACATTGTTGTGGCAAAACCTGACAAAATAACTTTAGCCTCAATACGTACAAGGGCCTCCTAATACTTGACATTCCATGCCCACAATGGCATATCCAGCCTCTCTGCCAAGGCAGGTCCTGCACATCTTGCACCCGAGCTGCCTCCACCTTTTGGGCTTTGACCAGGATGCACAATCCTGTGTGCCAGCAAATCCCCTTGTGTCCACCTGACTTTGTACAACCCAAACCAAATCAACACTTCAGACCCAAACAGGCCCACCCATCCTGTGCTGCGTCCTAGCCTGCAGTGTTCTTATCAGACACAGAACTAACAAAAGAAGTCCACATGCCCAGGCTTTAATCACAGAAATACAAACTATAATTTAATCTATAATGGGCCAAGTTGAGGAATCCTTGTTGTTTCTGTACAACATATCAATAACTTTACCTATATTATCTTTCTCAAGACTTATGATAATCACATCTGGTAAATATTTAATCCCCAGTTAACATATGATAATGGTAAGTAACTTTAAACTCAAATATATACTACACAGGACAGTCAGGAATACAGATTAGGTCTTTTCAGAGCCAAATCCTATGTTCTCTCCATTATTATACAGTATTATCCCAAGAAGTAAGAGACACTTAAAATGAACCTCTATTAGTTGAAAAATAAATGTTCTTCTCAATCCTGGAAAAAAATGGCTACAAAAACCCAGGCAGAAAAAATACACATACCTTTATGTTGTCTTTTACCTTAAGAAGAGTTCGTCCTTTGGTATCTTCCTTGACAGTTCCTATGTGTGGTCATATGAACACAGTTTTAACAGTTGCTTTTCCTCCAGTCTTTATCAACTAGGAAGAAGTTGATTTCCTTTTCCTCTTTGGTCTTGCCTAAGGCCTAGAACTCAATTCTGCAGAAATGGAGAGAGAGAGAGAGAGAGAGAGAGAGAGAGAGAGAGAGAGAGAGAGAGAGAGAGAGAGATTGATTTATTCTCAAGAATTAAAGAATTAAATGACTTTGCCAGGTTGCAGAGAGAGGTGCCAAAGGAAGGGATGTACTGCTACTAGACTCCAAAATGAATTGTAACAGATAGTCTTCATGGTTAATGGCATTTTACTTATTTTATCAAAAAGCTATGCCATTTGTTCAATTATTCTGGACTCAGCTTAAGCAAATTTCCAATAAAGGAGTGATTTAGTCACGATAATATGCACCTTCTATGTTACACTTATATATTTACCAATTGATTATCTTTAAGTAATGAAAGGAGAAATAACAGGGTGAACAATTCCAAATGGCACAATAATTTCTGGAAGCTGGAGAGATGGCTCAGGAGTTAAAAGCACTGACTTAACTCTTCCAGAGGTTCTGAGTTCAATTCCCAGCAACCACATAGTGGCTCACAACCATATGTAATGGGATCCGATGCCGACTTCTGGTGTGTCTGAAGACAGATATAGTGTACTCATATAAATAAAATAAATAAATCTTCAAAAGGAATAATTTCAGATTCATACTGGCACAAGTCTTTCAGAAACTAATTACCAAAAAACAAAAAGCCAATGTTACATATAACTTTTAATTTGAGAACTCCTAACTTTAGGTCCAAGTGAACCACATCTATCCTTAATGCAGATGTATAATAGAGATAAATGAATGGATGAAATCAAAGACTGGCTGTATTAGCACATTCGATTATTCAGTAAGTTTAACATTTGTTGAGAGACACTTATGGTTCAGTGTGGCTTCTAAGAGCAAATAGATTTTAATCGCTTATAAGTTAAGTCATAACTCCAATGACCCATCTAACTGTGCATTAAATTTTAAAAAGACACTAAGACTCAGCACAATAGGTTGGTAACCTCCATTACTCATGAAGTTAAGGCAAGGATGTCAGGAAATCAAGGTCTACCCGAGCTCAGGATGAGTTGAAGGTCAGTCTGAGCACCTTCATGAGGCCACCTCAAGAAGTGAAAGGAGGGCTGGGGGAATAACTAAGTGGCAGATCGTGTGAGGAGAATGTGCGAGGACTTAGCTTCAACCCACAGTCCTGTAAGAAGAAATTAAATGCAAGAACTACTGAAGACCATCCAAAGTCAGAATTAATATCAAGCTAACCCAAACAAGATGGAAATTAGTATGTGGTTCTTCCACCTTTGCAACCTCTTAGAAGTGAAATGAGTAGTAGCCACCAACTCTTGACCCTTTGGGTCCTGTGTGTATTTCAGATACTGAGGCCTCACTGACTAGAGGTGAATAATCATTCAGTAATAACCTGCTAAGGGCCACTGAAAGCAACTGTACAGATATAGACATTTAAAAACCAACCAGACAGGATAATTAGACACAGTGTGAAACACAAAGCAGGATTACCTTAGTCAAAAAGCATCCCCTCAGAAGGACATTGAGCAAAAGACAAAGTAACTGGTAAATACCAGCAATATCCATTCCCAGGCAACTTAAGTAAAGGAACTAACACAAACCAATGACTGGATAAGCATTGTTTCTTTCCAAATGATAGATGATAAGGTGATGGACTTCCCCATGCTTGTGTGCCCCAATGCCAACAAATCCAAGATTAGAATTCATATTCTCTTTATGTTTCTTCCAGTCATACCATCTTCACAGGATTTGTTTTTAAATTTACAATGCATGGATTTTTGTTTTAATTAGCCACCTAGGGATCCCTCCCATCTGTAGACATCAAACCCCAACACTGTTGCTGTTGCCAAGAGGCACTTGCTGACAGGAACCTGGTGTGGCTGTTCCTTGGAAGGTTCTCCCAGCAACTGACCAATGCAGATGTGGATGCTTGCATTCAGTCATCAGACTGAGCTCAGGAACCTGGTGGGGGAGCTGGGGGAAGGACTGGAAGAGCTGAGAGGATTGAAACCCCATTGGAAGAACATAAGATGGCCTGGCCACCCAGTTCTCCCAGAGTCTAGACCACTAACTAAGGAGTGTACCTGGAGGGATCCATGGCTCCAGATACTTATGCAGCAGAGGATGGCCATGCCTTACAGCAATGGGAGGGGAGTGCCTTGGTCTCGGGGAGGTTTGATGCCCCAGAGTAGGAGGATGCTGGAGCGGTTGGGAGGAAGAGTGTGGGTGGGTGGGGGAAGCACTCTCATACAGACAAAGGGGAGGGTGCAGGGTGGATGTGGGATACGGGTTGGTTGAGGGGGTAACCAGGAAGTGGGATATCATTTGAGATGTAAACAAATGGAATGATTAATTTTAAAAAAAAATAGTGTAATAATCAAGAAACCAAAGTTGTAAAATGTTTCATAATATTACTTTTTTTTAATATTTAAGACCCAATGACTCTAGTTCTTAATGATTACTTAGCCTTGAATATAAAAATATTTTTTTATCTCATAAGGAGAAAAATTTATGTGCCTCCCTTTCTATGCTCTTTGAAGATTGCAACAGATTATAAATTAATTGCCTTGATGGATCTGTTTGTGTCCTTAGAAGTGATTCTCTTCCCAGGAAGAATCCATCTAGCCCACACAGCTAGTCAGATTAGAAATAAGTCTTCTTTTCCCAGGTTAAAACCTGAATGTAATGCGGGAGACCTTAGAAACAAATATTCAGAGTCAGGCATGTGAGAGGCAGGGCTTTGCTTTGGTGCCTTACCTTAGAGCCTGAAGCCTGAATACACTATCATTTATTACATGATACATAAGAAACAGGGGTATAAAGGTGTTCTTCAATATATAGTAATGGTTGCCTTCATGTGGGCTGGACAGGGGTCTCATTCTCCATGTCTTTGACTACAGGGTGTTTGTTATAACAACATGTTTAGTATTGGCACATTCCTTTCCATGTGTCAGTCATTCCTGTATATCATCGAATTTAAACTTTATATGGCTGATTATAGTGATTTTTAACATTTCTACTCAATAGAATCAGAATTTCAAGAAACATGTTAATTAATGGTGTCAAAAGTCACACAATTGGAGAAGTTGAACCTGGTGCTTGGTGACAAAATTGCTCTTAAAAATTTGCTGATTCAATCTAATTATTGATTAAATAAAATAGCATAACCCTGGGGTTCCCAAAGAAGTTTGTGTCAATGCTGATAGCTTGTATCAGATCAATTTTCAGTTTATTATGACATAGCTTTAGAAGGCCACAGAAGGTCTGAAAATGTACATTAAGCAGATTTCTAGGTTTTTTTTAAAAAGGTTTATTTATTTATTATATGTAAGTACACTGTAGCTGTCTTCAGACACTCCAGAAGAGGGCGTCAGATCTCATTACGGATGGTTGTGAGCCACCATGTGGTTGCTGGGATTTGAACTCAGGACCTTCGGAAGAGCAGTCGGGTGCTCTTAACCACTGAGGCGTCTCTCCAGCCCAGATCTCTAGGTTTTAATATCCCATTATGAATAATAAAATTAATATTATGGAATGAGTATGGTCTCTGATAACAGACTTGGGTCCAAGTCCTTGCTCCAATGTCTACTAACCTCCAAAATGGACTAGGAATAACCTAATCTAACCAAGGATATTTCTGAAAGACCTTTGCAATGAAAACTTTAAAGCACTGGAGAAAATGGACAGAATTAACATTGACATAGATTATGGCTATATTACTGAAAGTGTTGTACAGAGTCAGTACACTAGCCAAAGCAGGATAACACAATACCTAGAATAGTGTAAACTCGGGTTCTCAAATTTGACACAAGCCACGTCTCCCATCCTCCCCTTACTCTGTCTTGCTATTCTTTCTGATGTAAACTTATTATGTAGCCCTGGCTTGCCTCCAGTGCCCAATCTTCCTGGATCAGTACACTGAAAGTTTAGATTGCAGGTGTGTGTCACCACGCCCATCTTTTCTTTTCCTCAAACTTAATCTGAAATTCTTCACTGAATGCAGTTGGGATGTGTGGTGTAACAGGCTGAAAAAAAAAAACTTAAGTATGTGGCAAAGAAACTGTATGGAGAGCCTTTCCCCTGTCTGGCAACTAAGGAATGGTCTATGATAAACCTGTCTGCCCTAGTCATTGGATCGAAGTGACACATTCAAGTATCTGTTTAGGTCAGGACAGCCAAACCCAACTGACCCTGCCGATGAGAGTATTAGTTCCCAGTTCAGTGGAGGTTCAGTCTGACTCCAGTGACTTTTCTCCAGATCCCATACAGTGCTTGGCACTGAACACTGGCACAGGTAAAGGTGGGAAACTTATTTTAAAATTAATAGTTATATGTTTATTTGTATATCAGGAGCCCATATGGAAATCAGAGAGCAACTTGAGGGAGTTGTTATTTTCCTTCCACATTCTAGGTCTCGGGAATGGAATCAAGCCTCAGACTTTGGCAGCAAAGCACTCTTACCTACCGAGCCATCTTGCCTGCTCACGTGTGAGAAGCTTTGATAGCTCTTCCAAATTCTCTTATCCATCTACCTCAGCGCTATTGTGTGTGTGCGTGTGTGTGTGTGTGTGCTGTCTGTTACAAAACTAGAAAAAGGACCATACGAGCAGAAAAAGAGATCTTCAGGGAGGGTTATATGGAGTGGTGTCTTAAGTTAGGGTTTTACTGCTGTGAACAGACACCGTGACAATTCTTACAAGGGACATTTAATTGGGGCTGGCTTACGTGCTCAGAAGTTCAGTCCATTATCACCAAGGCAGGAAGCATGGCAGCATCCAGGCAAGGAGGGATGGAGCTGGAAGAACTGAGAATTCTGTCTTGATCCAGACAGGAGAAGACTAGCTAAGACCACCCCCACAGTGACACACTTCCTCCAACAAGGCCACACCTATTCCAAAAAGGCCACACCTCCTAATAGTGCCACTCCCTATGGGCCAAACATTTAAACACTTGAGTCTATGGGGGGGGCAAATCTATTCAAATTACTGAAAGTGGATAGAAGAAAGAAAAAAGGATAAGAAAATACATATAATAAGAAAGGAGAAAGGACTAATGGGAACAGAAGGAGGGGACCAAGAAATTCGGGGAGAGCAGTTGGGGAAAGAGGATCAACAAGATCTAAGTATGTTTGAAAACCCCATAATGAAATCCATTACTTTCTATACTAATTAAATACAACTAATAAAAGGGGGTTGGTACACACCAATACATAGACACACCCATAAACCTTTGAAACATGGATAAAGACTAGGCCAGTGGTCAGGGACTGTCTAGCAAGCCAAATTACTGGTGGAAAAGGGAGGAGGGGGACACAACAGCATTATACAGCTAGCTATATCTCAATTTTAGGCATAGGGGATTAAAATCTGGGAAGACATGCACACTCGTGAAGGCCTTAGACTGATGTTGGCCATCAAGGTCTCCAGACATTGGATTAGGCCAGTGGTTGAGCTGCCCAAAGCCACAAGCTCTTACACCTAGCCTCAAAGGACTCCTGACTCAGTTAAACTGTTAGGTTTTCTTCAGGTTGGAGAATGTTTTGTCCCCTGAACCTTGGGGACTAGGCAAATGGGATTACAGGAGCTCCTTCCATGGACCAGCCCCTCAGGCCAGGGGCTTCAGCCAGCCTAGCCAGGGTGTTTTCCAGCAGATCCTAAAAGCTGCAACCTTACATAGTGGCAGAGTCGGAAGAGGTGGTTCCGAAATTTAGCCGCAAAGAAGGTTTGTGGGCAAGTACATCTCTTGTATGTAATTAGGCGGCAAGGAGCTCTCCGGATTCTGCCTGTAGCTGTTCTGCACGCATCCGAAAACTGGAGCTCCAAAGTAGTGATCCGCGCAACGCGAGCAGGTATTACTCACGCCCAGCAGGACCTAGGGTACAAGGCGTTCAACACCAGATGATGAGGCTAGCTCTCCTTGGTCCGGCAGAGCAAATGAGCTCCGAGACCACTGGCAGGCCCCAGTGGCCTGCTCCCCTGCCTGTGCGCAGCTACTCACCGTGCGCGCCATCAGCTCCAGCACCTCCGAGTGGTCCAGCTTGGCCTGCGTGCGTGCAGATGGAGAAAGGCAATGATCCAGGATGAGCGATCCCGGAACCACCTCCTAGTGGCCCCACGTGGCGTCCACCCAGTCGCTTGCCGCATCTCTGTGGCCGCGAGCAACAGTCCCAACCCCCGCAGGCTCTTGATCCCTGCGCGCAGTTTCTTCACAGGGGCCTTCCAGGCATATTGGAAGCGTATCTCCGAGCCTTGGACTGTCACAACGTTCCTTTCTACAGACAAGCACCTTTAGGTATCCCGGCGCCACCCAGCGGTCCTCAGTTTTCTTATCAGCAAGGTACAGGCCATATGCCAAGGGAGGATTTCATGCTATACCACCCACCCACTTAAGTATTTCCACCAGCAAATTAAAAATCCTAACTAGCTTAAAGGCTATAGTGAGCTCCTGGATGATTACTAATACTAAACTAAATATATTCTAGAGAAGCCATAATTACAATTTAATTGGGGACAGCGAGATGGTTTAGTAGGTAAAGGTGTTTTCCACATATACCTAATGGCACGAGTTCTATCCCCCGAAATCATGTGAAGGTTGTGGCATGAGAGAATTGACTCCACAAAATCGCGCGCGCACACATGCACACCTTAAATGTCGTTTTGAGATAGGATCTTACTAAATTGCCCAGGTTGGTCTTGAGGTAAGTCTGTAACCCGGAAAGCCCTTGAACTTGCAATTTTCTTGTCCCAGCCTCTGCAGTAGAACTGCTTTTGAAAGACTAGAAACAAAATTCAAAATAAGACAGACACTTTGAGGGAGAAGCCGGAACATTTTGAAAAGTGCTAGTGAAATGGGATGTTAGATTTAGAGGTGCTTGTTTTAGAGTTATTTCTCATAATTATATAATCACAAAATATTTATGAGTAATATACTGCTCTATTGCATAGAAAAAGTTAACTTCTCTTAAGTAGCTGCTGTATCATTTTAATCTCCCTCGGTATACATTTTTATTTGTCTGGATAAATACATGGGAGTATAAACATATGGGAAAATAAACATATGGTATAGTAATACATATGTATAAATACATATACACACATAATTATAACGCATAATTATTTGTGGTACTGAGGACTGAGACTAGGGTCTCATGCATGCCAGGCAAGTTATATTACCCTAATTTTAGATACAATTTTTACATGAACTTCTAAAATCTTAAAATTCACTGTTTTGGCAAAGGTATACACTCCTATAGCCTACCTGCTTATCAAAAGAAAAAAACCCACTTGTGCAACAATTAGCTCTTTAAAAAAATTTCTGAGTATGAATTCCTTATTGATTTTCCTACTGATTATCCACTTAGGCCATTTCCAGTTTGGGGCTATTGTAAGTGAAATTTGTTATGGATATTTTGTGCATGCATTCTTTGGGACATGCATTTTGATTTGTCTTAGGTAAATACCTAAGAGTAAATTACTGGACCGTAAGTTACATTTATTCTTCATTTTTCCTCTGTGGTGCTGGAGATTGAAATTAGAGCCTCATATAGAGCAGCAAAGTGTTCTACCGCTATGCTATAACCCTGATGACTTTTTATTTTCGAACAGGGTCTCACTAAGTTGTCCAAACTGTCAAGCTGGCTTTTAACTCTCACTGCAGTGCAGGTGGGCCTTGAACTTGTGATCCACCTGGCTCTGCCTCTGAAGTTGCTGGGATTGGAGCAGATGTTTTTGACATGGCATTTCCAGTATCATCTATTGAACAGTCTCGTATACCCCAGTGACATGAGTCACTTGTGTCTCCTTCTATCATTTGTGCAATTCCTATGTATGATGCCTGTTCCTTCAGTGTCAAGCCTCCTATAGTACATGCCAATACTAGTATTACTCCTCTGCATTTATTCAGTAGACTTTCTCCTATCTTATTTTATTAAAAAAATAAAATTAATTGGTCTAGAAGGAAATCATGATGAATGTATATGTTGATTTGTGAAGAACTTGTGTCTTATTCACATGAAGTTATTGCATATTAGAATATGTGCTCTTTCAGCTGTCCAAAGTACCCATGGATGTCCTTTGGAAATTTACAAATGTTTTCTTCCAGTTAGACAACACTGATCAGAGGCCCGTGCTTTGAGCTGAACCCTTGCAGTAGGCTCTAGCAGACAAGACTAGTGAATGGAGTTTCTCTTGCCAAACAGAATGTTGAGAATAACATCATTTTTCTAAAAAATAGGAAGTTCCAGTCATCTTGTGTCAAGGTAATAAGGAAATCCCTCTGCTTTGACCTTTACAAAGAAAGTGACCTTGAAGCATCTCTCTCTGAAGTTTTCTCCAGCCTTCTGTCTGTAAAGCCAGTCCTTAGCTCAACCCATTAGGACACACATTTAACTTTAGAGAAGTGATTCTAAATTACAGGATGGCAAACAAAAGTCAACCAGGTTTTGCCTTTGACATCTCCTGGCACACTTGTTAACAATCTTCCCTGGTAACTAAGTCTTTAATCATAAAGATCTGCCTAACTCCGGAGCACTGGGATTAAAGGTCTGTGCCACCACACCCAACCAGACACTGATTTATAATTAATTGATTACTATTTGACACTTTTATACACTTATAGAGAGAATTTTAGTTGTTTTCACCCCATTTACCTCTGTCACCTTTCCCATTGAAATATTTCTTCCCAACAAGGGTCCCACACACTATCATGCTTTTCCAGTGTATTGCTGTTTTCATTGCTTTTTCACAAAACCTCTTGTTTTCTCCCAGAGAGTCATGTGGCATTCAGGGGTGGGGGTGGGGGTGGTCCCAGCAAATTAACTTAGGTGACTTGTCACCAACTTCCTGCAGGAAGCTAGCACAGCAAACACAATAGACCTTTAGGCCAGGTATCCTGCTCAAACCTGTTCCAAGACCCACTTATCAACACTAGAAATCTCTGACAGGGTGACAGCCCAGGAGCATTTGTTGGGAAAGGTTGCTGAAGACAGTGATCAAAAGTGAAACTGGCCACACTGATGCCTGTCGTTTCCCACAAACTGTGGTGTGGAATTCTGGGGCTAAGGAGTATATGCAGTGATCACAGAGGGAGTGTGTGTGTGTGTGTGTGTGTGTGTGTGTGTGTGTGTGTGTGTTGGACATGGGTGAGTATATGGGCACATGTGTGGGGAAGCAGTTTTTTTTTTTAAGATACTATTGTTAGTAGAACCCTAGGTATATTGGGGTTGCCATGGGCAGATCATGGGAGGTAGGAAGACAGGTCAAATATGAAGGCTGATAAGACAGAGGACAAGGGCCATTCCAAGCCCAAGAGGTCACCTATACTGGTGACAAGAGAAGCTGGCTAAGGACCAAGATCGGTGGTACAATTTCTCTTATGCCCAGAGTCACTCTGCAATCAGCTTGGGTCAGTAGCCTCAGCAGGGCCTCCCTGACATCACAATCTCCATGTGACATCCCATTTTGTCTTTTAATCCAGGGCTTGATCTACAGTAGGGTGCTCACAAGCTCTGCACAACATGCCCCCCCAGAGCTTGTAAGAAAGCTATATGGGGAGCCTATTCCCTTCGGGGTCTCCTAAGAAGCCTGATCTGATAGGGACCCAGAACGAGTCAGGTGAAACAAGGGTGCACACTACACCTCAGCCAACATGGCTGTTTTCAGCCTTGATGATTGAACCCATGACCTTTTGTATGTCACACAAGCACTTTACCATTAAGCTATAACCCCCCCTTTTGAGAGAGAGAGAGAGAGAGAGAGAGAGAGAGAGAGAGAAGGTCTTACTAGATTTTGAGGCTAGACTTGAACTTACTCTGTAGCCCAAGGTAACTTTGAACTTGTAATCTTCCTGAATACCCAGAATTCCAGGTAACATTATGACTGACTGCCTTATTATTTCTGTGCATGATGCTGGAGATTGAACTTAGGGTCATGAACATGCCAGGTATGTGCTGCACCACTGATATACATACCCCAGTCTAAAGGAACCTTTTAATTAATGTATAGCACGGACACCTTACTAATCTTGGTAAACCATAGTCCTTTAAATACACATTCATCAGGTCAACTCCTTCTCCAGACTCTGTTCTCACAGGGATTTGCAAATGCTTTCTTGTGGGTGGCTATGTTACTTGAGCCAGGAAGCAAGAGAATATGTACCAAGCTCTCCACCATGTTTGACCTAATGATGTCCCAGCCTCCAACAACTTTTACTCCAGCTCTTACTGATCCCAAAGGAGTCTGAGGTAAGAGGCTGTGGCATTGTGTTCTTGGGCTCCCTCACTTTTATATGTCACATAGTCCAAGAGTCCTGTCTCAAGGACAGCAATCTTGTTGTCTCAAGGACAACAGTCTTGGGGGAACAATGGTAGCATCTGGTGAAGGTTCATTCCTAGGGATTGCCAGCAAATAAGGAAGCCAGCTGTGGGTAAAGAAGCCAGCTGTGAGCAAGGAAGCCAGCTGTGGGTAAGGAAGTTAGTAGTAGGTAAAGAAGCCAGCTGTGGGTAAGGAGGCCAGCTGTGGGTAAGGAAGCCAGCTGTGGGTAAGGAAGCCAGCTGTGGGTAAGGAAGCCAGCAGTGGGTAAGGAAGCCAGCAGTGGGTAAGGAAGCCAGCTGTGGGTAAGGAAGCCAGTTGTGGGTAAGGAAGCGAGCAGTGGGTAAGGAAGCCAGCTGTGGGTAAGGAAGCCAGCTGTGGGTAAGGAAGCCAGCTGTGGGTAAGGAAGCCAGCTGTGGGTAAGGAGGCTAGCTGTGGGTAAGGAAACCAGCTGTGGGTAAGGAAGTTAGTAGAAGGTAAAGAAGCCAGCTGTGGGTAAAGAAGCCAGCTGTGGATAAGGATGTCAGCAGTGGGTAAGGAAGCCAGCTGTGGGTAAGGAAGCCAGCAGTGGGTAAGGAAGCCAGCTGTGGGTAAGGAAGCCAGCTGTGAATAAGGAAGTCAGCAGTGGGTAAGGAAGCCAGCAGTGGGTAAGGAAGCCAGCTATGGGTAAGGAAGCCAGCAGTGGGTAAGGAAGCCAGCTGTGGGTAAGGAGGCCAGCTGTGAGTAAGGAAGCCAGCAGTGGGTAAGGAAGCCAGCTGTGGGTAAGGAGGCCAGCTGTGGGTAAGGAAGCCAGCTGTGGGTAAGGAAGCCAGCAATGGGTAAGGAAGCCAGCTGTGGGTAAGGAAGCTAGCTGTGGGTAAGGAAGCCAGCTATGGGTAACGAAGCCAGCAGTGGGTAAGGAGGCCAGCTGTGGGTAAGGAAGCCAGCTGTGGGTAAGGAAGCCAGCAGTGGGTAAGGAAGCCAGCTGTGGCTAAGGAAGCCAGCTATGGGTAAGGAAGCCAGCTGTGGGTAAGGAAGTCAGCAGTGGATAAGGAAGCCAGCAGTGGGTAAGGAAGTCAGCAGTGGATAAGGAAGCCAGCAGTGGGTAAGGAAGCCAGCAGTGGATAAGGAAGCCAGCAGTGGGTAAGGAAGCCAGCTGTGGGTAAGGAAGCCAGCTGTGGGTAAGGAAACCAGCAGTGGGTAAGGAAGCCAGCAGTGGGTAAGGAAGCCAGCTGTGGGTAAGGAAGCCAGTTGTGGGTAAGGAAGCGAGCAGTGGGTAGGGAAGCCAGCTGTGGGTAAGGAAGCCAGCTGTGGGTAAGGAAGCCAGCTGTGGGTAAGGAAGCCAGCTGTGGGTAAGGAGGCCAGCTGTGGGTAAGAAAACCAGCTGTGGGTAAGGAAGTTAGTAGAAGGTAAAGAAGCCAGCTGTGGGTAAAGAAGCCAGCTGTGGATAAGGAAGCCAGCAGTGGGTAAGGAAGCCAGCTGTGGGTAAGGAGGCCAGCAGTGGGTAAGGAAGCCAGCAGTGGGTAAGGAAGCCAGCTGTGGGTAAGGAAGCCAGCTGTGGGTAAGGAAGCCAGCTGTGGGTAAGGAAGCCAGTTGTGGGTAAGGAAGCCAGCAGTGGGTAAGGAAGCCAGCTGTGGGTAAGGAGGCCAGCTGTGGGTAAGGAAGCCAGCAGTGGGTAAGGAAGCCAGCTGTGGGTAAGGAAGCCAGCTGTGGGTAAGGAAGCCAGCTGTGGGTAAGGAGGCCAGCTGTGGGTAAGGAAGTCAGCTTTTGGTAAGGAGGCCTGCTGTGGGTAAGGAAACCAGCTGTGGGTAAGGAAGTTAGTAGTAGGTAAAGAAGCCAGCTGTGGGTAAAGAAGTTAGTAGTAGGTAAAGAAGCCAGCTGTGGGTAAAGAAGCCAGCTGTGGATAAGGATGTCAGCAGTGGGTAAGGAAGCCAGCTGTGGGTAAGGAAGCCAGCAGTGGGTAAGGAAGCCAGCTGTGGGTAAGGAAGCTAGCTGTGGGTAAGGAAGCCAGCTGTGGGTAAAGAAGCCAGCTGTGGGTAAGGAAGCCAGCTATGGGTAAAGAAGCCAGCAGTCGGTAAGGAAGTCAGCAGTGGGTAAGGAAGCCAGCAGTGGGTAAGGAAGCCAGCTGTGGGTAAGGAAGCCAGCAGTGGGTAAGGAAGCCAGCTGTGGGTAAGGAGGCCAGCTGTGGGTAAGGAAGCCAGCAGTGGGTAAGGAAGCCAGCTGTGGGTAAGGAGGCCAGCTGTGGGTAAGGAAGCCAGCTGTGGGTAAGGAAGCCAGCAATGGGTAAGGAAGCCAGCTGTGGGTAAGGAAGCTAGCTGTGGGTAAGGAAGCCAGCTATGGGTAACGAAGCCAGCAGTGGGTAAGGAGGCCCGCAGTGGGTAAGGAAGCCAGCTGTGGGTAAGGAAGCCAGCAGTGGGTAAGGAAGCCAGCTGTGGGTAAGGAAGCTAGCTGTGGGTAAGGAAGCCAGCTGTGGGTAAAGAAGCCAGCTGTGGGTAAGGAAGCCAGCTATGGGTAAAGAAGCCAGCAGTCGGTAAGGAAGTCAGCAGTGGGTAAGGAAGCCAGCAGTGGGTAAGGAAGCCAGCTGTGGGTAAGGAAGCCAGCAGTGGGTAAGGAAGCCAGCTGTGGGTAAGGAGGCCAGCTGTGGGTAAGGAAGCCAGCAGTGGGTAAGGAAGCCAGCTGTGGGTAAGGAGGCCAGCTGTGGGTAAGGAAGCCAGCTGTGGGTAAGGAAGCCAGCAATGGGTAAGGAAGCCAGCTGTGGGTAAGGAAGCTAGCTGTGGGTAAGGAAGCCAGCTATGGGTAACGAAGCCAGCAGTGGGTAAGGAGGCCAGCAGTGGGTAAGGAAGCCAGCTGTGGGTAAGGAAGCCAGCAGTGGGTAAGGAAGCCAGCTGTGGCTAAGGAAGCCAGCTATGGGTAAGGAAGCCAGCTGTGGGTAAGGAAGTCAGCAGTGGATAAGGAAGCCAGCTGTGGGTAGGGAAGCCAGCAGTGGGTAAGGAATCCAGCAGTGGGTAAGGAAGCCAGCTATGGGTAAGGAAGCCAGCAGTGGGTAAGGAAGCCAGCAGTGGGTAAGGAAGTCAGCAGTGGGTAAGGAAGCCAGCTATGGGTAAGGAAGCCAGCTGTGGGTAAGGAAGCCAGCTATGGGTAAAGAAGCCAGCAGTCGGTAAGGAAGTCAGCAGTGGGTAAGGAAGCCAGCTGTGGGTAAGGAAGCCAGCTATGGGTAAGGACGCCAGCAGTGGGTAAGGAAGCCAGCAGTGGGTAAGGAAGTCAGCAGTGGGTAAGGAAGCCAGCTGTGGGTAAGGAAGCCAACAGTGGGTAAGGAAGTTAGTAGTAGGTAAAGAAGCCAGCTGTGGGTAAAGAAGCCAGCTGTTGGTAAAAAGGCCAGCTGTGGGTAAGGAAGCCAGCTGTGGGTAAGGAAGTTAGTAGTAGGTAAAGAAGCCAGCTGTGGGTAAAGAAGCCAGCTGTGGATAAGGATGTCAGCAGTGGGTAAGGAAGCCAGCTGTGGGTAAGGAAGCCAGCAGTGGGTAAGGAAGCCAGCTGTGGGTAAGGAAGCTAGCTGTGGGTAAGGAAGCCAGCTGTGGGTAAGGAAGCTAGCTGTGGGTAAGGAAGCCAGCTATGGGTAAGGAAGCCAGCAGTGGGTAAGGAAGCCAGCAGTGGGTAAGGAGGCCAGCTGTGGGTAAGGAAGCCAGCTGTAGGTAAGGAAGCCAGCTATGGGTAAGGAAGCCAGCAGTGGGTAAGGAAGCCAGCTGTGGGTAAGGAAGCCAGCAGTGGGTAAGGAAGCCAGCAGTGGGTAAGGAGGCCAGCTGTGGGTAAGGAAGCCAGCTGTAGGTAAGGAAGCCAGCTATGGGTAAGGAAGCCAGCAGTGGGTAAGGAAGTCAGCAGTGGATAACGAAGCCAGCAGTGGGTAAGGAAGCCAGCAGTGGGTAAGGAAGCCAGCTGTGGGTAAGGAAGCTAGCTGTGGGTAAGGAAGCTTGCTGCGGGTAAGGAAGCCAGCAGTGGGTAAGGAAGCCAGCTGTGGGTAAGGAAGCCAGCTATGGGTAAAGAAGCCAGCAGTCGGTAAGGAAGTCAGCAGTGGGTAAGGAAGCCAGCTGTGGGTAAGGAAGCCAGCTATGGGTAAGGACGCCAGCAGTGGGTAAGGAAGCCAGCTGTGGGTAAGGAAGTCAGCAGTGGGTAAGGAAGCCAGCTGTGGGTAAGGAAGCCAACAGTGGGTAAGGAAGTTAGTAGTAGGTAAAGAAGCCAGCTGTGGGTAAAGAAGCCAGCTGTTGGTAAGGAGGCCAGCTGTGGGTAAGGAAGCCAGCTGTGGGTAACGAAGTTAGTAGTAGGTAAAGAAGCCAGCTGTGGGTAAAGAAGCCAGCTGTGGATAAGGATGTCAGCAGTGGGTAAGGAAGCCAGCTGTGGGTAAGGAAGCCAGCAGTGGGTAAGGAAGCCAGCTGTGGGTAAGGAAGCTAGCTGTGGGTAAGGAAGCCAGCTGTGGGTAAAGAAGCCAGCTGTGGGTAAGGAAGCCAGCTATGGGTAAAGAAGCCAGCAGTCGGTAAGGAAGTCAGCAGTGGGTAAGGAAGCCAGCAGTGGGTAAGGAAGCCAGCTGTGGGTAAGGAAGCCAGCAGTGGGTAAGGAAGCCAGCTGTGGGTAAGGAGGCCAGCTGTGGGTAAGGAAGCCAGCAGTGGGTAAGGAAGCCAGCTGTGGGTAAGGAGGCCAGCTGTGGGTAAGGAAGCCAGCTGTGGGTAAGGAAGCCAGCAATGGGTAAGGAAGCCAGCTGTGGGTAAGGAAGCTAGCTGTGGGTAAGGAAGCCAGCTATGGGTAACGAAGCCAGCAGTGGGTAAGGAGGCCCGCAGTGGGTAAGGAAGCCAGCTGTGGGTAAGGAAGCCAGCAGTGGGTAAGGAAGCCAGCTGTGGGTAAGGAAGCTAGCTGTGGGTAAGGAAGCCAGCTGTGGGTAAAGAAGCCAGCTGTGGGTAAGGAAGCCAGCTATGGGTAAAGAAGCCAGCAGTCGGTAAGGAAGTCAGCAGTGGGTAAGGAAGCCAGCAGTGGGTAAGGAAGCCAGCTGTGGGTAAGGAAGCCAGCAGTGGGTAAGGAAGCCAGCTGTGGGTAAGGAGGCCAGCTGTGGGTAAGGAAGCCAGCAGTGGGTAAGGAAGCCAGCTGTGGGTAAGGAGGCCAGCTGTGGGTAAGGAAGCCAGCTGTGGGTAAGGAAGCCAGCAATGGGTAAGGAAGCCAGCTGTGGGTAAGGAAGCTAGCTGTGGGTAAGGAAGCCAGCTATGGGTAACGAAGCCAGCAGTGGGTAAGGAGGCCAGCAGTGGGTAAGGAAGCCAGCTGTGGGTAAGGAAGCCAGCAGTGGGTAAGGAAGCCAGCTGTGGCTAAGGAAGCCAGCTATGGGTAAGGAAGCCAGCTGTGGGTAAGGAAGTCAGCAGTGGATAAGGAAGCCAGCTGTGGGTAGGGAAGCCAGCAGTGGGTAAGGAATCCAGCAGTGGGTAAGGAAGCCAGCTATGGGTAAGGAAGCCAGCAGTGGGTAAGGAAGCCAGCAGTGGGTAAGGAAGTCAGCAGTGGGTAAGGAAGCCAGCTATGGGTAAGGAAGCCAGCTGTGGGTAAGGAAGCCAGCTATGGGTAAAGAAGCCAGCAGTCGGTAAGGAAGTCAGCAGTGGGTAAGGAAGCCAGCTGTGGGTAAGGAAGCCAGCTATGGGTAAGGACGCCAGCAGTGGGTAAGGAAGCCAGCAGTGGGTAAGGAAGTCAGCAGTGGGTAAGGAAGCCAGCTGTGGGTAAGGAAGCCAACAGTGGGTAAGGAAGTTAGTAGTAGGTAAAGAAGCCAGCTGTGGGTAAAGAAGCCAGCTGTTGGTAAAAAGGCCAGCTGTGGGTAAGGAAGCCAGCTGTGGGTAAGGAAGTTAGTAGTAGGTAAAGAAGCCAGCTGTGGGTAAAGAAGCCAGCTGTGGATAAGGATGTCAGCAGTGGGTAAGGAAGCCAGCTGTGGGTAAGGAAGCCAGCAGTGGGTAAGGAAGCCAGCTGTGGGTAAGGAAGCTAGCTGTGGGTAAGGAAGCCAGCTGTGGGTAAGGAAGCTAGCTGTGGGTAAGGAAGCCAGCTATGGGTAAGGAAGCCAGCAGTGGGTAAGGAAGCCAGCAGTGGGTAAGGAGGCCAGCTGTGGGTAAGGAAGCCAGCTGTAGGTAAGGAAGCCAGCTATGGGTAAGGAAGCCAGCAGTGGGTAAGGAAGCCAGCTGTGGGTAAGGAAGCCAGCAGTGGGTAAGGAAGCCAGCAGTGGGTAAGGAGGCCAGCTGTGGGTAAGGAAGCCAGCTGTAGGTAAGGAAGCCAGCTATGGGTAAGGAAGCCAGCAGTGGGTAAGGAAGTCAGCAGTGGATAACGAAGCCAGCAGTGGGTAAGGAAGCCAGCAGTGGGTAAGGAAGCCAGCTGTGGGTAAGGAAGCTAGCTGTGGGTAAGGAAGCTTGCTGCGGGTAAGGAAGCCAGCAGTGGGTAAGGAAGCCAGCTGTGGGTAAGGAAGCCAGCTATGGGTAAAGAAGCCAGCAGTCGGTAAGGAAGTCAGCAGTGGGTAAGGAAGCCAGCTGTGGGTAAGGAAGCCAGCTATGGGTAAGGACGCCAGCAGTGGGTAAGGAAGCCAGCTGTGGGTAAGGAAGTCAGCAGTGGGTAAGGAAGCCAGCTGTGGGTAAGGAAGCCAACAGTGGGTAAGGAAGTTAGTAGTAGGTAAAGAAGCCAGCTGTGGGTAAAGAAGCCAGCTGTTGGTAAGGAGGCCAGCTGTGGGTAAGGAAGCCAGCTGTGGGTAACGAAGTTAGTAGTAGGTAAAGAAGCCAGCTGTGGGTAAAGAAGCCAGCTGTGGATAAGGATGTCAGCAGTGGGTAAGGAAGCCAGCTGTGGGTAAGGAAGCCAGCAGTGGGTAAGGAAGCCAGCTGTGGGTAAGGAAGCTAGCTGTGGGTAAGGAAGCCAGCTGTGGGTAAAGAAGCCAGCTGTGGGTAAGGAAGCCAGCTATGGGTAAAGAAGCCAGCAGTCGGTAAGGAAGTCAGCAGTGGGTAAGGAAGCCAGCAGTGGGTAAGGAAGCCAGCTGTGGGTAAGGAAGCCAGCAGTGGGTAAGGAAGCCAGCTGTGGGTAAGGAGGCCAGCTGTGGGTAAGGAAGCCAGCAGTGGGTAAGGAAGCCAGCTGTGGGTAAGGAGGCCAGCTGTGGGTAAGGAAGCCAGCTGTGGGTAAGGAAGCCAGCAATGGGTAAGGAAGCCAGCTGTGGGTAAGGAAGCTAGCTGTGGGTAAGGAAGCCAGCTATGGGTAACGAAGCCAGCAGTGGGTAAGGAGGCCAGCAGTGGGTAAGGAAGCCAGCTGTGGGTAAGGAAGCCAGCAGTGGGTAAGGAAGCCAGCTGTGGCTAAGGAAGCCAGCTATGGGTAAGGAAGCCAGCTGTGGGTAAGGAAGTCAGCAGTGGATAAGGAAGCCAGCTGTGGGTAGGGAAGCCAGCAGTGGGTAAGGAATCCAGCAGTGGGTAAGGAAGCCAGCTATGGGTAAGGAAGCCAGCAGTGGGTAAGGAAGCCAGCAGTGGGTAAGGAAGTCAGCAGTGGGTAAGGAAGCCAGCTATGGGTAAGGAAGCCAGCTGTGGGTAAGGAAGCCAGCTATGGGTAAAGAAGCCAGCAGTCGGTAAGGAAGTCAGCAGTGGGTAAGGAAGCCAGCTGTGGGTAAGGAAGCCAGCTATGGGTAAGGACGCCAGCAGTGGGTAAGGAAGCCAGCAGTGGGTAAGGAAGTCAGCAGTGGGTAAGGAAGCCAGCTGTGGGTAAGGAAGCCAACAGTGGGTAAGGAAGTTAGTAGTAGGTAAAGAAGCCAGCTGTGGGTAAAGAAGCCAGCTGTTGGTAAAAAGGCCAGCTGTGGGTAAGGAAGCCAGCTGTGGGTAAGGAAGTTAGTAGTAGGTAAAGAAGCCAGCTGTGGGTAAAGAAGCCAGCTGTGGATAAGGATGTCAGCAGTGGGTAAGGAAGCCAGCTGTGGGTAAGGAAGCCAGCAGTGGGTAAGGAATCCAGCTGTGGGTAAGGAAGCTAGCTGTGGGTAAGGAAGCCAGCTGTGGGTAAGGAAGCTAGCTGTGGGTAAGGAAGCCAGCTATGGGTAAGGAAGCCAGCAGTGGGTAAGGAAGCCAGCAGTGGGTAAGGAGGCCAGCTGTGGGTAAGGAAGCCAGCTGTAGGTAAGGAAGCCAGCTATGGGTAAGGAAGCCAGCAGTGGGTAAGGAAGCCAGCTGTGGGTAAGGAAGCCAGCAGTGGGTAAGGAAGCCAGCAGTGGGTAAGGAGGCCAGCTGTGGGTAAGGAAGCCAGCTGTAGGTAAGGAAGCCAGCTATGGGTAAGGAAGCCAGCAGTGGGTAAGGAAGTCAGCAGTGGATAACGAAGCCAGCAGTGGGTAAGGAAGCCAGCAGTGGGTAAGGAAGCCAGCTGTGGGTAAGGAAGCTAGCTGTAGGTAAGGAAGCTTGCTGCGGGTAAGGAAGCCAGCAGTGGGTAAGGAAGCCAGCTGTGGGTAAGGAAGCCAGCTATGGGTAAAGAAGCCAGCAGTCGGTAAGGAAGTCAGCAGTGGGTAAGGAAGCCAGCTGTGGGTAAGGAAGCCAGCTATGGGTAAGGACGCCAGCAGTGGGTAAGGAAGCCAGCAGTGGGTAAGGAAGTCAGCAGTGGGTAAGGAAGCCAGCTGTGGGTAAGGAAGCCAACAGTGGGTAAGGAAGTTAGTAGTAGGTAAAGAAGCCAGCTGTGGGTAAAGAAGCCTGCTGTTGGTAAGGAGGCCAGCTGTGGGTAAGGAAGCCAGCTGTGGGTAAGGAAGTTAGTAGTAGGTAAAGAAGCCAGCTGTGGGTAAAGAAGCCAGCTGTGGATAAGGATGTCAGCAGTGGGTAAGGAAGCCAGCTGTGGGTAAGGAAGCCAGCAGTGGGTAAGGAAGCCAGCTGTGGGTAAGGAAGCTAGCTGTGGGTAAGGAAGCCAGCTGTGGGTAAAGAAGCCAGCTGTGGATAAGGATGTCAGCAGTGGGTAAGGAAGCCAGCAGTGGGTAAGGAAGCCAGCTGTGGGTAGGAAGCCAGCTGTGAATAAGGAAGTCAGCAGTGGGTAAGGAAGCCAGCAGTGGGTAAGGAGGCCAGCTGTGGGTAAGGAAGCCAGCTGTGGGTAAGGAGGCCAGCTGTGGGTAAGGAAGTTAGTAGTAGGTAAAGAAGCCAGCTGTTGGTAAAAAGGCCAGCTGTGGGTAAGGAAGCCAGCTGTGGGTAAGGAAGTTAGTAGTAGGTAAAGAAGCCAGCTGTGGGTAAAGAAGCCAGCTGTGGATAAGGATGTCAGCAGTGGGTAAGGAAGCCAGCTGTGGGTAAGGAAGCCAGCAGTGGGTAAGGAAGCCAGCTGTGGGTAAGGAAGCTAGCTGTGGGTAAGGAAGCCAGCTGTGGGTAAGGAAGCTAGCTGTGGGTAAGGAAGCCAGCTATGGGTAAGGAAGCCAGCAGTGGGTAAGGAAGCCAGCAGTGGGTAAGGAGGCCAGCTGTGGGTAAGGAAGCCAGCTGTAGGTAAGGAAGCCAGCTATGGGTAAGGAAGCCAGCAGTGGGTAAGGAAGCCAGCTGTGGGTAAGGAAGCCAGCAGTGGGTAAGGAAGCCAGCAGTGGGTAAGGAGGCCAGCTGTGGGTAAGGAAGCCAGCTGTAGGTAAGGAAGCCAGCTATGGGTAAGGAAGCTAGCAGTGGGTAAGGAAGTCAGCAGTGGATAACGAAGCCAGCAGTGGGTAAGGAAGCCAGCAGTGGGTAAGGAAGCCAGCTGTGGGTAAGGAAGCTAGCTGTGGGTAAGGAAGCTTGCTGCGGGTAAGGAAGCCAGCAGTGGGTAAGGAAGCCAGCTGTGGGTAAGGAAGCCAGCTATGGGTAAAGAAGCCAGCAGTCGGTAAGGAAGTCAGCAGTGGGTAAGGAAGCCAGCTGTGGGTAAGGAAGCCAGCTATGGGTAAGGACGCCAGCAGTGGGTAAGGAAGCCAGCAGTGGGTAAGGAAGTCAGCAGTGGGTAAGGAAGCCAGCTGTGGGTAAGGAAGCCAACAGTGGGTAAGGAAGTTAGTAGTAGGTAAAGAAGCCAGCTGTGGGTAAAGAAGCCAGCTGTTGGTAAGGAGGCCAGCTGTGGGTAAGGAAGCCAGCTGTGGGTAAGGAAGTTAGTAGTAGGTAAAGAAGCCAGCTGTGGGTAAAGAAGCCAGCTGTGGATAAGGATGTCAGCAGTGGGTAAGGAAGCCAGCTGTGGGTAAGGAAGCCAGCAGTGGGTAAGGAAGCCAGCTGTGGGTAAGGAAGCTAGCTGTGGGTAAGGAAGCCAGCTGTTGTTAAAGAAGCCAGCTGTGGATAAGGATGTCAGCAGTGGGTAAGGAAGCCAGCAGTGGGTAAGGAAGTCAGCTGTGGGTAGGAAGCCAGCTGTTAATAAGGAAGTCAGCAGTGGGTAAGGAAGCCAGCCTTGGGTAAGGAAGCCAGCTGTGGGTAAGGAAGCCAGCAGTGGGTAAGGAATCCAGCTGTGGGTAAGGAGGCCAGCTGTGGGTAAGGAAGCCAGCAGTGGGTAAGGAAGCCAGCTGTGGGTAAGGAGGCCAGCTGTGGGTAAGGAAGCCAGCTGTGGGTAAGGAAGCCAGCAATGGGTAAGGAAGCCAGCTGTGGGTAAGGAGGCCAGCTGTGGGTAAGGAAGCCAGCTATGGGTTCGAAGCCAGCAGTGGGTAAGGAGGCCAGCAAGGGTAAGGAAGCCAGCTGTGGGTAAGGAAGCCAGCAGTGGGTAAGGAAGCCAGCTGTGGCTAAGGAAGCCAGCTATGGGTAAGGAAGCCAGCTGTGGGTAAGGAAGTCAGCAGTGGATAAGGAAGCCAGCAGTGGGTAAGGAAGTCAGCAGTGGATAAGGAAGCCAGCAGTGGGTAAGGAAGTCAGCAGTGGATAAGGAAGCCAGCAGTGGGTAAGGAAGCCAGCTGTGGGTAAGGAAGCCAGCTGTGGGTAAGGAAGCCAGCTGTGGGTAAGGAGGCCAGCTGTGGGTAAGGAAGCCAGCAGTGGGTAAGGAAGTCAGCAGTGGGTAAGGAAGCCAGCAGTGGGTAAGGAAGCCAGCTGTGGGTAAGGAAGCCAGCTGTGGGTAAGGAAGCTAGCTGTGGGTAAGGAAACCAGCTGTGGGTAAGGAAGTTAGTAGTAGGTAAATAAGCCAGCTGTGGGTAAAAAAGCCAGCTGTGGGTAAGGAAGCCAGCTGTGGGTAAGGAAGCCAGCTGTGGGTAAGGAATTCAGCAGTGGGTAAGGAAGCCAGCAGTGGGTAAGGAAGCCAGCTGTGGGTAAGGAAGCCAGCAGTGGGTAAGGAAGCCAGCTGTGGGTAAGGAGGCCAGCTGTGGGTAAGGAAGCCAGCAGTGGGTAAGGAAGCCAGCTGTGGGTAAGGAGGCCAGCAGTGGGTAAGGAAGCCAGCTGTGGGTAAGGAAGTTAGTAGTAGGTAAAGAAGCCAGCTGTGGGTAAAGAAGCCAGCTGTGGATAAGGATGTCAGCAGTGGGTAAGGAAGCCAGCTGTGGGTAAGGAAGCCAGCAGTGGGTAAGGAAGCCAGCTGTGGGTAAGGAAGCTAGCTGTGGGTAAGGAAGCCAGCTGTGTGTAAAGAAGCCAGGTGTGGATAAGGATGTCAGCAGTGGGTAAGGAAGCCAGCAGTGGGTAAGAAAGCCAGCTGTGGGTAGGAAGCCAGCTGTGAATAAGGAAGTCAGCAGTGGGTAAGGAAGCCAGCAGTGGGTAAGGAAGCCAGCTGTGGGTAAGGAAGCCAGCAGTGGGTAAGGAAGCCAGCTGTGGGTAAGGAGGCCAGCTGTGGGTAAGGAAGCCAGCAGTGGGTAAGGAAGCCAGCTGTGGGTAAGGAGGCCAGCTGTGGGTAAGGAAGCCAGCTGTGGGTAAGGAAGCCAGCAATGGGTAAGGAAGCCAGCTGTGGGTAAGGAAGCTAGCTGTGGGTAAGGAAGCCAGCTATGGGTAACGAAGCCAGCAGTGGGTAAGGAGGCCAGCTGTGGGTAAGGAAGCCAGCTGTGGGTAAGGAAGCCAGCAGTGGGTAAGGAAGCCAGCTGTGGCTAAGGAAGCCAGCTATGGGTAAGGAAGCCAGCTGTGGGTAAGGAAGTCAGCAGTGGATAAGGAAGCCAGCAGTGGGTAAGGAAGTCAGCAGTGGATAAGGAAGCCAGCAGTGGGTAAGGAAGTCAGCAGTGGATAAGGAAGCCAGCAGTGGGTAAGGAAGCCAGCTGTGGGTAAGGAAGCCAGCTGTGGGTAAGGAAGCCAGCTGTGGGTAAGGAGGCCAGCTGTGGGTAAGGAAGTCAGCAGTGGGTAAGGAAGTCAGCAGTGGGTAAGGAAGCCAGCAGTGGGTAAGGAAGCCAGCTGTGGGTAGGGAGCCAGCTGTGGGTAAGGAAGCTAGCTGTGGGTAAGGAAACCAGCTGTGGGTAAGGAAGTTAGTAGTAGGTAAATAAGCCAGCTGTGGGTAAAAAGGCCAGCTGTGGGTAAGGAAGCCAGCTGTGGGTAAGGAAGCCAGCTGTGGGTAAGGAAGTCAGCAGTGGGTAAGGAAGCCAGCAGTGGGTAAGGAAGCCAGCTGTGGGTAAGGAAGCCAGCAGTGGGTAAGGAAGCCAGCTGTGGGTAAGGAGGCCAGCTGTGGGTAAGGAAGTTAGTAGTAGGTAAAGAAGCCAGCTGTGGGTAAAGAAGCCAGCTGTGGATAAGGATGTCAGCAGTGGGTAAGGAAGCCAGCTGTGGGTAAGGAAGCCAGCAGTGGGTAAGGAAGCCAGCTGTGGGTAAGGAAGCTAGCTGTGGGTAAGGAAGCCAGCTGTGTGTAAAGAAGCCAGGTGTGGATAAGGATGTCAGCAGTGGGTAAGGAAGCCAGCAGTGGGTAAGAAAGCCAGCTGTGGGTAGGAAGCCAGCTGTGAATAAGGAAGTCAGCAGTGGGTAAGGAAGCCAGCAGTGGGTAAGGAAGCCAGCTGTGGGTAAGGAAGCCAGCAGTGGGTAAGGAAGCCAGCTGTGGGTAAGGAGGCCAGCTGTGGGTAAGGAAGCCAGCAGTGGGTAAGGAAGCCAGCTGTGGGTAAGGAGGCCAGCTGTGGGTAAGGAAGCCAGCTGTGGGTAAGGAAGCCAGCAATGGGTAAGGAAGCCAGCTGTGGGTAAGGAAGCTAGCTGTGGGTAAGGAAGTCAGCAGTGGGTAAGGAAGCCAGCAGTGGGTAAGGAAGCCAGCTGTGGGTAAGGAAGCCAGCTGTGGGTAAGGAAGCTAGCTGTGGGTAAGGAAACCAGCTGTGGGTAAGGAAGTTAGTAGTAGGTAAATAAGCCAGCTGTGGGTAAAAAAGCCAGCTGTGGGTAAGGAAGCCAGCTGTGGGTAAGGAAGCCAGCTGTGGGTAAGGAAGTCAGCAGTGGGTAAGGAAGCCAGCAGTGGGTAAGGAAGCCAGCTGTGGGTAAGGAAGCCAGCAGTGGGTAAGGAAGCCAGCTGTGGGTAAGGAGGCCAGCTGTGGGTAAGGAAGCCAGCAGTGGGTAAGGAAGCCAGCTGTGGGTAAGGAGGCCAGCAGTGGGTAAGGAAGCCAGCTGTGGGTAAGGAAGTTAGTAGTAGGTAAAGAAGCCAGCTGTGGGTAAAGAAGCCAGCTGTGGATAAGGATGTCAGCAGTGGGTAAGGAAGTCAGTAGTGGGTAAGGAAGCCAGCAGTGGGTAAGGAAGCCAGCTGTGGGTAAGGAAGCCAGCAGTGGGTAAGGAAGCCAGCTGTGGGTAAGGAAGCTAGCTGTGGGTAAGGAAGCCAGCTATGGGTAACGAAGCCAGCAGTGGGTAAGGAGGCCAGCTGTGGGTAAGGAAGCCAGCTGTGGGTAAGGAAGCCAGCAGTGGATAAGGAAGCCAGCTGTGTGTAAGGAAACCAGCTATGGGTAAGGAAGCCAGCTGTGGGTAAGGAAGTCAGCAGTGGATAAGGAAGCCAGCAGTGGGTAAGAAAGTCAGCAGTGGATAAGGAAGCCAGCAGTGGGTTAGGAAGTCAGCAGTGGATAAGGAAGCCAGTAGTGGGTATGGAAGCCAGCTGTGGGTAAGGAAGCCAGCTGTGGGTAAGGAAGCCAGCTGTGGGTAAGGAAGCCAGCTGTGGGTAAGGAAGCCAGCTGTGGGTAAGGAGGCCAGCTGTGGGTAAGGAAGTCAGCTTTTGGTAAGGAGGCCTGCTGTGGGTAAGGAAACCAGCTGTGGGTAAGGAAGTTAGTAGTAGGTAAAGAAGCCAGCTGTGGGTAAAGAAGCCAGCTGTGGGTAAGGATGTCAGCAGTGGGTAAGGAAGCCAGCTGTGGGTAAGGAAGCCAGCAGTAGTTAAGGAAGCCAGCAGTGGGTAAGGAAGCCAGCTATGGGTAAGGAAGCCAGCAGTGGGTAAGCAAGCCTGCAGTGGGTAAGGAAGTCAGCAGTGGGTAAGGAAGCCAGCTGTGGGTAGGGAAGCCAGCAGTGGGTAAGGAATCCAGCAGTGGGTAAGGAAGCCAGCTATGGGTAAGGAAGCCAGCAGTGGGTAAGGAAGCCATCAGTGGGTAAGGAAGTCAGCAGTGTGTAAGGAAGCCAGCTATGGGTAAGGAAGCCAGCTGTGGGTAAGGAAGCCAGCTATGGGTAAAGAAGCCAGCAGTCGGTAAGGAAGTCAGCAGTGGGTAAGGAAGCCAGCTGTGGGTAAGGAAGCCAGCTATGGGTAAGGACGCCAGCAGTGGGTAAGGAAGCCAGCAGTGGGTAAGGAAGTCAGCAGTGGGTAAGGAAGCCAGCTGTGGGTAAGGAAGCCAACAGTGGGTAAGGAAGTTAGTAGTAGGTAAAGAAGCCAGCTGTGGGTAAAGAAGCCAGCTGTTGGTAAAAAGGCCAGCTGTGGGTAAGGAAGCCAGCTGTGGGTAAGGAAGTTAGTAGTAGGTAAAGAAGCCAGCTGTGGGTAAAGAAGCCAGCTGTGGATAAGGATGTCAGCAGTGGGTAAGGAAGCCAGCTGTGGGTAAGGAAGCCAGCAGTGGGTAAGGAAGCCAGCTGTGGGTAAGGAAGCTAGCTGTGGGTAAGGAAGCCAGCTGTGGGTAAGGAAGCTAGCTGTGGGTAAGGAAGCCAGCTATGGGTAAGGAAGCCAGCAGTGGGTAAGGAAGCCAGCAGTGGGTAAGGAGGCCAGCTGTGGGTAAGGAAGCCAGCTGTAGGTAAGGAAGCCAGCTATGGGTAAGGAAGCCAGCAGTGGGTAAGGAAGTCAGCAGTGGATAACGAAGCCAGCAGTGGGTAAGGAAGCCAGCAGTAGGTAAGGAAGCCAGCTGTGGGTAAGGAAGCTAGCTGTGGGTAAGGAAGCTTGCTGCGGGTAAGGAAGCCAGCAGTGGGTAAGGAAGCCAGCTGTGGGTAAGGAAGCCAGCTATGGGTAAAGAAGCCAGCAGTCGGTAAGGAAGTCAGCAGTGGGTAAGGAAGCCAGCTGTGGGTAAGGAAGCCAGCTATGGGTAAGGACGCCAGCAGTGGGTAAGGAAGCCAGCAGTGGGTAAGGAAGTCAGCAGTGGGTAAGGAAGCCAGCTGTGGGTAAGGAAGCCAACAGTGGGTAAGGAAGTTAGTAGTAGGTAAAGAAGCCAGCTGTGGGTAAAGAAGCCAGCTGTTGGTAAGGAGGCCAGCTGTGGGTAAGGAAGCCAGCTGTGGGTAAGGAAGTTAGTAGTAGGTAAAGAAGCCAGCTGTGGGTAAAGAAGCCAGCTGTGGATAAGGATGTCAGCAGTGGGTAAGGAAGCCAGCTGTGGGTAAGGAAGCCAGCAGTGGGTAAGGAAGCCAGCTGTGGGTAAGGAAGCTAGCTGTGGGTAAGGAAGCCAGCTGTGGGTAAGGAAGCTAGCTGTGGGTAAGGAAGCCAGCTATGGGTAAGGAAGCCAGCAGTGGGTAAGGAAGCCAGCAGTGGGTAAGGAGGCCAGCTGTGGGTAAGGAAGCCAGCTGTGGGTAAGGAAGCCAGCTATGGGTAAGGAAGCCAGCAGTGGGTAAGGAAGTCAGCAGTGGATAACGAAGCCAGCAGTGGGTAAGGAAGCCAGCAGTGGGTAAGGAAGCCAGCTGTGGGTAAGGAAGCTAGCTGTGGGTAAGGAAGCTTGCTGCGGGTAAGGAAGCCAGCAGTGGGTAAGGAAGTCAGCAGTGGGTAAGGAAGCCAGCAGTGGGTAAGGAAGCCAGCTATGGATAAGGAAGCCAGCAGTGGGTAAGGAAGCTAGCTGTGGGTAAGGAAGCTAGCTGTGGGTAAGGAAGACAGCTGTGGGTAAGGAAGCTAGCTGTGGGTAAGGAAGCCAGCAGTGGGTAAGGAAGCCAGCAGTGGGTAAGGAAGCTAGCTGTGGGTAAGGAAGCCAGCAGTGGGTAAGGAAGCCAGCTGTGGGTAAGGAGGCCAGCTGTGGGTAAGGAAGCCAGCTGTGGATAAAGAAGCCAGCAGGGGGTGAGGGTACATCTGGACCAGTACCATAACATACTGTGGACCTGAAATGCAAGACCATTCCAGAATCTAATAGGTTCTGGTCATTAGAGCCAATGGCCGAATCATAGACTCAGGCTGCCTTCCTTGCTTGAAATGTTGGACAGGAGTGCCTGCCATCCTTCTTGTTGGCACGCTCATGTACAGAGTAGTGAAGAGTCCAGGGACACAAGACAATCCAGTTAAGGGTAAAGTGTTGCCCATTTAGCCACCCTTACTTCATTTCATAGTTGTACCTAAGACAAAATTGTTTTTGTCTATAAACATCCTTCTTTACTTTTTAGACATTCCAGCCCCAACTTTATTTGTAAGAAGTCTTAGACACAGCCATGTCAGTACCGAGAAACCACATCTAGTCATCCCCAAGTCAAGACTCAGTGGTCTCCAGGAAAGGCCTGGAACCACAAGCCCAGATACTCCTAAGCCAAGAAAAAGAAATCAGAGAGTCCTACAGGCCTTTGATGCAGGTATCCAGGCCCCCTGGAGGACATGGACTGACAGCAGCAGGAACTACATTTTCTCAGCTCAATGGCTATACTGAGTACCCAGCCTGCAGTGCACACCCAGGGAACCCTGAAGCTGGCTTTTATGCATGGGGGAAGGTACAGAGCCTGGTCAGGACTGCACTTGGGGCTGAACCACAACTTTCTTTGTCCTCTCTTCGTAAGGTCCCTTCCCCAAGTGACCCTAGTAAATAATGGCAGCTAGGCATGGTAGACCATGGTCAGCTGAGAGCACTTCACAAGTAGAGGATGTGATTGCAGTTGTTCAGTGCCACCAGCAGTCTTAAGCCTTACCCACAACTTCACCTTAATGTTTTCCTTCTTTGGGGTTCCTTGGGGTACTTGCAGAGAAAGAAGGCATGAAGTGCTTCCTGTGACCAAGAGCCAGAAGCTGGGCCATGGAATGTGCTGAAGAAGCCAGGAGTCTTCTGGATAGTAAGACTGGGAAGCAGATGGTACCTGGATGATTGAGTCAGTGTCCCAGGGATCGGGGGCAGGTGAGACAGATCTAAAGCACCTATGGCTCTACCAGCTGACATTCAGAAGCCGTGGGTCTGGATGTATCCAGCTTATGAGTGGATAGCTCTATGGCCAACCTGGCTAAAGCTGTCCATATATGGTAGTGAAGCATTTGTCTCCTGGCCTCCTATTTTCTTTTACCCTTGGTGGCTACATGGCCTCATCCCAGAGGAAGTTAGACTAGGTAGGTGTCAGGAGCCTTGGTCTCTTCAGTTATGCAAGTCTTAGAATTTTGTTTGAAGGACAACCCAGGACTTTCTGAGAAAGTTATGGTGTGTGAACACTGGAGACCTCACAAGTTGTGATCCTGAGAGGATAGAAGTATCTAATGGTCATGGCTTTTAGTCCACTTTGTAGATGGCTCCCTTTCACAGATACTCCGAGCCTACTTTGCTAGGAACACATATACCTCTTGACTCTGGAGTCTGTAGGGTGAGGCTCCCTCAGACTTCAGCTTCTAGCACACCTGGTGTCTAGAATATCCCAGTGAGGTAAACTTGGCTCTATTCTACTTGGAAATCTTCATCTTCCAATTGCAGTGTGGCCAGGACATGTGGCCATTTTCTAACCCCCCTCCCCAATTGCCTTGGCTGTGAACATACTTCTATAACCCTGCCAAACTCAGCTAGATCCTGCTCTGTCTATCTTCTGGCCTACAGGACCGAGTGTCAGCAGAGCCTCAGGTGCTGGATGGGAAAGGCAGGTCTGATGATTTTGTGCCACTACTATACGTGGCTCTGTGAGATCATGACGGGTGGCTCCCTCCATTTGCACCTAAGACTATGGATCCGCATTGTGGGAGATCATGATCTGTAGCATCCCTGGAATACCTGGAGCAGGAATGGAACCAATGGCCTTAAGAGGGAAGAAATTGGTCACTGCACTCAAGACCAGAGTACTCCATGACCCATGAGAAAGGCATCCTCCACACTTAGCCACCCCTGGGCTTCCCTCCCAGATGTCTCTGATTTTTTTCCTGCTGAGGACAACACAGATTCATTCTACTGTCTTTTGCTAGGCTCATGGAATAGGCTGTAATGAGGAGTAAGTAATATGGAGAGAGTGAATGGGAAGGGAGTATGGAGATGAATAAATGAACTGGTGCTAATGAGAGCCCTGTACAGGAGAGTAAGCTAATCATACGTGAGTTAATACATAACTGGGCACAATGCAGCTCCTTGCTTAGGTAGGTTCTGGCTGGTTCCTGGGCACTAGCCAGTGCTGTGCTGTCACCTCAGCACCAGCACCCAGAAAAGTCACTGCTCAAGGAAAATGAATGCTTGGTTCATGGCAGGCAGGGGAAATAAATTTAGAACCAGACCTGCCTGGTACATAGCTCTAAGCAGGTTACTACACACACACACACACACACACACACACACACACACACACACTCGCTTTCACTTATTTTACTGCAAAATTGGCTTATGGAGGACATTTTGTAAAAGTCAGATGGCTGTGGAATATGAGTTTGAGGGGCAGTGTCTGCCATCTCAGCATATGCACACAGAGAGAAGTTGTTATCATTCAGAGCCAGACACTATCGACAGCTCCTTGAAACATCTGCTGAGTTACTGCAACCATCCAGAAAAGCTGACAGCCAGATTTTCATTTCCTCAGCATGACGTTTGCAGGTCCCTCCTCACTGCATCCAGCTACACTATTTCTCTGGGTCACTTTTTTGAAAAGCTCTAGTGAGGGGGCCTTTAGCACTTCACCTAGAAAACACCCCCATCCATGTGATTTACTCTTTAGCCCACCTTGAATCCCTAGCCACACCTCATCTTCTGAATAAGGCCTCCTTTGGCTCCACTACTGAACTGTTGCAGTTGCCCTTGACAACTCTCCCCAGCAACTGGAATACCAACCACCTTCTTATTGCTTCACTTCTCCATCCTTCTCCATGCCTGTGTCTGCACCCAGCTTTCCCTTTTCCCTATTTTATGTGTCTGTTACTCTTACATGATATGCTTCCCCTGGCTCCTCACACTCCATGTTCTCTTAATTCTTTTGGACATATATGTTGATCACTTAAAATGTGTGTATGCAAAGGAGAAATAGACAAACATAAGCTATTCTATCCAAAGATGAGCTGGAGTGTGATGACCCAAAATTAGGGGACATTCAGGAGAAATCAAGCACCTTTGTGGGCCTGAGAGCCTGGCTTAGAGAGGAAGGAGGGATGGAGAGGGAGGGTAGAACCAGCACAGAATCTTTGGGCTCTGGGCTTGGCCTTAATGACAGTGAGGAGACATAGATGGCTGTAGGCAAGACAGATGAGGTTATACACTTACCAGCAAGTATGGGTACTGAAGAAGGCATGATGAGATGATAGGAACAGCAAGGAGCTGGTGCTAGCCTGACCAAGAAAGCAGAGATGATTAATTAAGCATATGCAAATGCTGAGACATGCTTTGAATGGGTAAGACTATAAGAAATGTCGCCTCACCTTGCTGGATGTAGAGGAAGGAGGTAGGCTTCCGTCATCTATGCAGACACTGGAGCCACCATTTCCAAAACTTGTCTTCGTTTTAAGGATGAGGGCTGTTACTGACTGCTGAGGGCAGCTCTGGCCATGTATCCCATCCCCATGACAAAGATGGAAGAAATGAGAGGAGACGGAGACCCAAGTCAGGGCTGTTATATCAGGGTAAGCTACCCTGAAGGGCTAGGATTTTCACAACGAAGTTGGATGCAGCCGGAAATTGAACCCACTTAGTGTGGACTGTGTAGATGCAGAATTCAGCCCTGGTAGGGCTGTTGCTTGGCAACAGGCACCTGTGGTATCATGTCTCCTCTCAGGGTCTAGAAGGCAGGGAAGGCACAGTGCCATGAAGCAACAGATGATTGTAGTAGGGGATGGTACATCTGTGCTGACCTTCATGAAAGTGGAGTGTGTCACACCATCCACCAGAACATGTGAAGCACAGGATAAGATTATATTTTCAGGTTGGATGAACAAACAGTATCACCCACTATATTGGGATGCTCCGTTCCCTTCTGACACGTATTCAGTGAGAGACATGAAGACAATCACACTCCTGTCTGTGATAGTGAGCAGCCTGTGCAGCAGAGGGGGCTTCCTGGAGGGTAGGAGGAGGGATAAGATTGGCAGAGCATCTCTGCTTAGGGACCAGGATGAAGTGGACAAGTGCTGATCTTGGAGAGCCCCTGTCACCGTTCCAGCAGAGTACTGCTCTGCCTCTGTGCACTCACCTACAATCCTGCATTTCAACAGGACATAGTGAGCAGATGCCGTCGAAAGGGTTATCCAGGCTGACTCATGACTGAACAGTCACTTGGATTCTCAGGCTACCTGAATCAATTTTTAGGTCAAAGAACTGAGGTGGAATGGGGTGGTAGGAGTTTTAAAAACTAAAGACTCAATCCTAGGCTGAGGTATCCCAGGGCCAGGTAGCGCTTAGCCTGGCAAGTTGGCATAGCACACATGTCTGACCAGCACTAACTTCAGGGATGACAAAGTGGAAATCGACCAAGGTGATTTTGCTCCACAGAAATGGTAAAACTTGCCCCCCAGGGCCATTTGTTAAATATTTAACAAACAGCAGGGAGTAAACAAGGAAGAGAAAAATCCCAGCCACAAGGTGTGGGAAACACATACAACAGAGACACAGCCAATACTTCACAGACACATTCAGAAAGACAATGCACAAGTCTACATGACCTGGGCACAGACTTGCTTACAGATACACAGACACATACCCCAGCACACTGACACATTCACAAATAGACTCAGGGTCAGAGACACACATAAACTCATACTCCTTGCCCCCTTCCCCATACAAGCATGAACAAAACCAAGTGAGATTGAGCCAGCCTTCTGTTTCTTTTTCCCCTTATCTCTCTCTAACAGGAGACCTTCTCACAGCTGGTTAGTCATACATATCTAAGCTCTTGTTCTTGCTCTTTGGTCAAACTATTCTTAGATGGACAACTGGAATTTGATCCCATTTTGGCCATTGAAAAATCCATAGCCAAGTGTTTCTTTATGCAACCAACACTTACTATTTATGCTTTAGCTATCCAGTACAACCCACAGCCTCCCACCCTTCCACACATCAACCCATCCCCAATCCATCCATCCACATATCCACACATCCACACATCCCACCCATAACTTCATCATATTTCCTGTCTGTGTGAGCCTGTGGAACTACTGTGAACTATGGATGGGGCACAGTGCCCAATGTTCTTCCAACAAGGTGGCCTTTTAGGAAGAATTGCATAAGTTGTGATAAGTGAATGCAATTGAAAGCAAGGACATGAAGGGAATGCCCTGGCATGTCCACGTATCTCTGTGGGAAAGACAAAGGCCTAAGAGGACTATTCTCGACTCCTTTCACATGACCAAAGATGATAAGACATAACACCAGGTATATTCTCTCACTGTACTTATATTTGCTTAAGCTAACCATAATAGTCACCTACGGTTTTCTTGCTTTAATAATAAAAATAAGAAGTGCTTTGTTTGCACTATTCTTGATCTCAAATATCTGGAGTCCTCTAGTTACCCATATATGTCTTTATCATATCCTTCAATGAATGAAAACAGCCTCACTGGCTATGGGGCAAACTGACACCCATTTGTTTAGTGTGCATCTATTGGTCCATATACCTCACTCATTAAGCAACTTACTGACCTATGAATACATCTTTGTACCTATCAAATCACACATCTACTTAGTTATACAGAAGCCATACATCTACCTGTCCATTTAACCACCATCTCCCTTTCCAGCTAGCATGTTCCTATTCATTTATAAATCTAACCATCAGCCCTCTTTCTCTCTATCCAACCCATCCACTCATTCATCTAAATGGGCATTTACTACTCTTTTATACTTACCCTATAAGTTCATCCATCTTTCTTCTAGGAATTCTCTCACCAGGGACAGGACTGTTGGGGGGCTGGCTGGAGTGTACACTCACTTGTTCTAAATTGAGTCAGGAGGAAACAGTTGGAAATTTCTTAAGCAAAGCTTGATCTGAAGCAGAGTACCCAACGTCATTGTCCCCTAGAGAACCAAATGCCTTACTTGCCTATGTGTTTTGTGAGGTTTGTGTTGTGGGCCTAAAACACATATATGTGCTGTGCGTCCTGTTTATTATGTGTGTTTTATATGTATATGTTATAGATTGAGGATTGCGTGTGTTCTGTTTGATGAGTGGTAGTATGACAGACATATGCATTGTGTGGTAAATGGTATGTGCTGTCTAGTATGTGTGTTATGTGTTGATGAGTCAGTGTTGTGTGTGCTGTTTGAGTGTCATGTTTATGGTGTTTGTAGATAGTTTGTTGTCCACACAATGTGTGCTATGCCTTTGTTACTGGACAGAGGTCTTCAGAGGTGTCAACATGTCAGAAGTGACATTTATCACCCTTTCCTCTGCCCTATGCTACCTTTCTTCCTCCTGCTTTTGTGCTTGCATCTCTGAAGGAGGCCTCTCCCGGGGAACATTCCTGAAACTTCACATGTCTGCTTACTCATCCATCAGGCAGCACAGTGGCTGATCACTGTGTCTGGCTCCTATAGTCATGCTCTCTGCCTTGGTGCAAGGCCCTGTACTTCATTCCCCATGCAGAAAGTGCCCTTGATAGGGTAAGACGTGGTCAGCTATCTGTCCTCTGTCTTTTTCTGACTTGATGTTCTGGTGTACAGGAATGTTCAGCTAGGCAAGACAGGGAGGGCTCTGTCTTCGGCTCAGTAAAGCCAGAGCACAGCTTTGGGGTACCTGGCAGATCCCTTACTCCTGTACACCCTACACCTGGGAATGGGCTTGCCTTGGTATAACGGTATGTCCTAAAGCTGGAAGCCCTGGCAGTTGTAAGGACAAGGAAAAAATGGGAGAGTCTTCCTTTGTGGGGGGTGGTTTCTCTAAAAAAATCACGCAGACACCATATCAAGGACCTGGAACATAAAGCCAGTGTACAGATGAGGAAAACCGAAGCTAGGTCAGAGGGAGGGCTTCTGAGAGAGTGCTATCACACCATGGGCACCATGGTGTCTTTTCTAACCAAGAACCATACAAGCCCGTGGGAGAAGATTCTAAGATATCTGAGGAGACATACAAGTAATAGGGTGGAATAGAGTGCTCTGAGGGACACCAGGGCCCTTGATACATGAAAATATGTGGTAAGCCCCAGATTTCCATACACCTCTAGAGACTAGGGGTCATTTTGCCAGAAATAGCTTTGTCATTTTTTTCAAAAGCAGGGGATATGGTGGCTGTTGGAGTGTCATTATAAGGTACAGAGAGCAGGACTCAGAGTTTGTTTCTGCTGTGTGAGGATAGGTGACCCTGTGTGATAGACACAGGCTACAGTGGACAATGCTACTGTCTTTGGACAAAGAGGGAGGAGAACCCTCTTTCCTCTGGGATGAATTAACTGCAGATGCCCTGGTAGCCTGATAAGGAGGCAGCAGATACTCATGAACAGTCATGGAAATGTGAGCTGTAAGTTCCTATGTGAGCTTTTATTCCTGACCCCCTTGGAACTAGACTTGGGACTACCGTTTTGGTTGCCACAGAAACCCATTACTAGTTTCCCTCATGATCTACTAAGGAAAGGGCAGGGCTCTGGGCTCCTGCTGTAGATAGGTGTATATTCTCCACTGTACACACTCATAACCCAAGGAACAGTCTGTCAGAGACCCAGCTTATCAATCCAGTGCTGGAAGTGGACTTAAATTTTCCCTGCCTTTGGGCCAGCCGCTCATGTCTCCAATGGCACAGCTAGATCTCAACGAGCTGGCCTCTAGCCAATGTTCAGTTCAGAGGTTCTCAGGACCTCCGCCTGGCTCCTCTTCAACCCTTCTCTGGCATCCAGATCCAGGCCTGACTTGTTTCCCTTCTGGACGCTAACTTTGTCAGCTTTCAGGGGGCTATAGGCCTTCGGCCTTCTCCTCTGCATCCTTTAATCCATAGTCCCTTACTTCTTAGGGGAGAGTCCCATCCTTCTATTTCTTGTGTGAGGTGGCATAATTATCAGCAGTTCTCTCTTCCGTGCAACCCCGCCTTCTGTCAGGGCACTGTTCGTGATCCCAGATAAGAAGTACCTGTGCTGGGGTTTGAATTGGCTCAGCTACATAGAACAAGCGAGGGGAAGCAAGCAAATAAGCAAGTCATGGTTTTGGCTGTGATACACAGTTATAGGCTTCATGGAAAGGAGGACATGGGGAGTGTGTCATCTTGGACCAGTCAGCTCTGGGTGCATTTTACAGAATAACAGCCTTTGTGCGGGCTTCCCAGGGCTAGGCTCCAGTGGACGCTGGCTATCCCTAGCATGTGGGGATGAGCGGCTATATAGTTTCCCTTGTGTACTGGGCAATGTTCCTGGGGCAAGCGTCCCCTCCCCCCGCATGAAAGTAGCAGAGTTACTGACAGGGGAGGGCAGAAAAGAAGCCCAGACAACTTTGGCAGATGTGGAGGAGGGCAGCTGTTTACTTTGAAGACTGTAAAAACATCATTTCCTGCTTTCTTGAGTTCTGGGGTTGCTGATGAAAGATCTGATATTATGTTGATATATTTTCTTTTTTTAATTAGGTATTTTCTTCATTTACATTTCCAATGCTATCCCAAAAGTCCCCCATACCCTCCCCCCAACTCCCCTACCCACCCACTCCTAATTCTTGGCCCTGGTGTTCCCCTGTACTGAGGCATATAAAGTTTGCAAGACCAATGTGCCTCTATTTCCAATGATGGCCAACTAGGCCATCTTTTGATACATATGCAGCCAGAGTCAAGAGCTCCGGGGTACTGGTTAGTTCATATTGTTGTTCCACCTATAGGGTTGCAGTTCCCTTTAGCTCCTTGGATACTTTCTCTAGCTCCTCCATTGGGGGCCCTGTGATCCATCCACTAGCTGATTGTGAGCATCCACTTCTATGTTTGCCAGGCACCGGCATAGCCTCACCAGAGACAGCTATATCAGGGACCTTTCAGCAAAATCTTGCTGGTATATGAAATGGTGTCTGCTTTTGGAGGCTGATTATGGGATGCATCCCCGGGTACGGCAGTCTCTAGATGGTCCATCCTTTCGTCTCAGCTCTAAACTTTGTCTCTGTAACTCCTTCCATGGGTGTTTTCTTCCCAATTCTAAGAAGGGGCTAAGTGTCCAGATTTTGGTCTTTGTTCTTCTTGAGTTTCATGTGTTTTGCAGATTGTATCTTGTATTTTGAGTATTCTAAGTTTCTGGGCTAATATCCACTTATCAATGATGATATTCCATGTGAGTTCTTTTGTGATTGGGTTACCTCATTCAGGATGATGCCCTCCAGGTCCATCCATTTGCCTAGGAATTTCATAAATTCATTGTTTTTAATAGCTGAGTAGTACTCCATTGTGTAAATGTACCACATTTTCTGTATCCATTCCTCTGTTGAGGGGCATCTGGGTTCTTTCCAACTTCTGGCTATTATAAATAAGGCTGCTATGAACATAGTGGAGCATGTGTCCTTCTTACCAGTTAGAACATCTGGATATATGCCCAGGAGAGGTATTGCTGGATCCTCCGGTAGTACTATGTCCAATTTTCTGAGGAACCACCAGACTGATTTCCAGAGTGGTTGTACAAGCTTGCAATCCCACCAACAATGGAAGAATGTTCCTCTTTCTCCACCTTCTCAATAGCATCTGCTGTCACCTGAGTTTTTGATCTTAGCCATTCTGAGTGGTGTGAAGTGGAATCTCAGGGTTGCTTTGATTTGCATTTCCCTGATGATTAAGGATGCTGAACATTTTTTTCAGGTGCTTCTCAGCCATTATGTATTCCTCAGGTAAGAATTCTTTGTTTAGCTCTGAGCCCCATTTTTTAATGGGGTTATTTGATTTTCTGGAGTCCACCTTCTTGAGTTCTTTATATATATTGGATATTAGTCCCCTATCTGATTTATGATAGGTAAAGATCCTTTCCCAATTTGTTGGTGGCCTTTTTTGTCTTATTGAAGGTGTCTTTGGCCTTACAGAAGCTTTGCAATTTTATGAGGTCCCATTTGTTGATACTCAATCTTACAGCACAAGCCATTGCTGTTCTATTCAGGAATTTTCCCCCTGTGCCCATATCTTTGAGGCTTTTTGCCACTTTCTCTTCTATAAGTTTCAGTGTCTCTGGTTTTCTGTGGAGTTCCTTGATCCACTTAGATTTGACCTTAGTACAAGGAGATAGGAATGGATCAATTCGCATTCTTCTACATGATAACCGCCAGTTGTGCCAGCACCGTTTGTTGAAAATGCTGTCTTTAGTCTACTGGATGGTTTTAGATCCCTTGTCAAAGATCAAGTGACCATAGGTGTGTGGGTTCATTTCTGGGTCTTCAATTCTATTCCATTGGTCTACTTGTCTGTCTCTATACCAGTACCATGCAGTTTTTATCACAATTACTCTGTAGTGACCAGGTGCTTGCACTGACTGGAAGGGTTGATATATTTTCTTTTGCCTGCAAGTTAACATATTTCCCTTAGTGATTTTCATATTTATTTTCTTAGTATTTTTTTTACACCATATTATGATATTGCACAATAGTATGGCATTCTTTGGAGAATTTCTCTGGACCTATCTATTTAGGATTACAAATTGCTCTTGTGTTTGAATATCCATTTCTATTGCTAGGCTAAGGGCACCTGCATTTGGCATCTACATTCGGTGGGTGGCGCCACTCCTGAGCAGGTGGTCCTGAGTCCTATAAGAAAGCAGGCTTTCTCCCCAGTTGTTTTTGGTCCTGTTGTTTTGTTACAGCATCAGAAAGCAAAGCAGGACAATGTCTGAATGGATTACTGCCTGTGTTTTATCCTTCGTTCCTGAAATTTGTCTACTTCTGTCTTGTCTGTTAATTCTTTCCACTGTGATTCTTCAGTGTGCACACAGATTGTGCTTTATTTGATTATTTCATTTCATACATTTCCGTTTCATTCTTTCTAATTTTTAATTTCTTTGAAAACTTCCCTCCATATTTTTGGAGTTCTTCTGCAAATGAATGCCTGTTTCGTCCACCTTTCTGGCTTTTAATTTCATCCAGAGCCTGAATTGCTCTCTTTACTTCAATCATTTGCTTATTAGAGTCCTCAATATGGCTCTTCTATTGGATTTTTTTAAAAAAAACTTATTTTATGTCAGTGAATGCATTAATGTATACCATGTATACCTAGTGTATTTGGGGGGCAGAAGAGAGCATCAGATCCCCTAGAACTGGCATTTAAGATGGTCATGAACCACCATTTGGGTGCTAGGAACCAAACCAGGTTCTCTGTAAGAGCAACAAGTGCTCTTAACCACTGAACCAACTTCCTACCTTTGAGTTGTGCTTGCCTGTGACCCCTCAACGATCTTTTTATTTAATCAAAGGTCAAAGTCTGAAATACTGTTCTAACATTTTAGCTATGTCATTAACTTCATTTTTCAGAACTGAGGAGTCGTGAGCTCCCTTTTTTATTTTCCTAATTCTTGTATGTGTCTGTTCCTTTTTATGTGAGTCCTTCTGGTGAGTGGTCTTCACGTGGATTGTGTCCTCCACTATTTAGAGATAAAGCAGACTGTAGTCTTGGTACAATGTCGTGACAGCAGGCCAGTGCCATATTGCTGAAGACACTTGTGTACCTTGCCTATGTTTCTGACAAGGCTCAGAAGAGAGCAACACTCTGTGGAAAGTCCAGTGTCTACTGCCCTTAGGCCTTTCTACTGATCTCTAGTGTTTGGGGAAGCATTCTTTCCACAAGTGAGGGTTTCTTTGTGGCTTTCAGGGGTGTGTTAGACCTGTTTATTTGTGTTTACTCTCCTCAGCCAGACATGTCAGAAACTCCCCTAATTTACACCCTCCAAATTCTTGTGTGGCTTGCTCATGTAGGTCTGATGCCTCCCTGTCAGTCCATTTTAGAGCACCAAAGGAGAATCTTAGTTTCAGGCTCCCATGGTTCACTTCAGCTTCCAACTCTGCTGTCTTATCTACCCTAACTGCCTCTCCATGCACACTGTATCCTGGCACTCATTACAGGTCCAAAGCCCAGACAATCTTCGTCCAGTTCTGTCACAAGTCATCTAGGAGAGACTAAGGTTAGCAAGGGATTTTTTTCTTTTATTTTGGAGATGAGCCACCATTTTGCATGGCTACAATGGGAAAATCCTGAGATGCAAGGTCCTCAGAGACTTGCTTCTTGCTGCTGATATGCCTTTTCTGTCAGTATTAAATAGACTAATGGTTCCTGAGCATCAGCCCACTCTATTGGGCAAATTCCCTACAGACCAATATAAAGATGTACTTTCATGTAGTCAAGCAATATGAAGATGTACTTTCATGAAGTAAAACTGTGTAGGCAAATTATTAATAATTTCATAATTCCTAATAATGACCTTATAAAATTCCTAAATGTATACAGGTAATTTCAAGCCCTCTATAATATGAAGGCTGCAAATAGAGTTCTGTAAACCTTCATGTGTCACATACTAACTACTCTGAGATGAGAAACAGGCTTGACACAAATTTATAATTAAGGGAAAACATTCAGTCTAGGTCAAATCCAAGGATGAAGCCACATGCGTGCACAATGATAAAGCAAGGCCATGGGAAACTTGCTTTGAACTTAGGAGTTTATAGAATGAAACACAGCTTTGAAGTTACTATGAACATCCTTTTGTAACTTGTTTTTAAGGTAACACCTTATCTACAAAGTAATTCTTTTTTACATAGAGAACTTTTTGTCTAAAAGTTATAAAAAGCTGAAAGCAATAATAAAATTTGAGTGTAGCCATTTTTGTTACATCCAGAGTGTGTGTGGTTTTTTTTTTCTGCCTGTGTGACTCCTTTCCCTTTCTTTCTTCCTCTGCTTTTCTCTCTGGCTCATGAAGAGTTAACAAACTCCAAGCCTCTTGCCTGGCCAGCAAGGGGCCTCTGAACTAGAGGGAAAAGAGCCCTCTCAATTAAGCCTTTTTTTTTTTTTTTTTTTTTTTGCTTAACCTCCTGCTGCTGAACAGCAGGAGTTAATTGCCCCAAGTCAGCAGCAATAGCAAAGAGTTAAGAAAGAAAGAAAAAAATTACCCCCAAATGAGATACTTTTGTTGCAGCAACTGTGACTTTTTCCATTATAATCACAACTTTGGGCCCCCACAATCGCCACTGGCCACCCATAGCTGCCTGTCCACCAGAATTCCAGGAAGGTCCTCAGCACAGCTCCCTATGCTCATGGTGCCTGTGTTCTAGAGGATAGGGTAGTTCCGTGACAGCTACCACTCACCTTGGCCTGTTGCAAGCAGCTGAGCACTGGCTTTTCTGCTTTTCAGATAGAGACCCCGCCCCCCCCCCCCCCATCTAGTTCTTTTTCTGTTTTTAAGGCTGACTTTTATCTATGGCTCAGTTGTGCAGAGGCAGCTTCTAATCTTTCCCAGTAGTCTGTCCATTTTTAATTCTTTTTTGTTTTGTTTTGTTTGACAATCTCATGTAGTTAATTTCAATTATTTTCAACCCCCTATTGTCCTATCTAATCTCCCCCACCTCTAGCTCCCCCATCTCTAACCCCTCCACCACTAGCCTCTCCATCCCTAGCTGGAACCTTCTTCCCAACAAATGTCTATTCTACGTTCATGTTTTCTTTCTATATGTGACACATTGAATTTTGAGTTCCTTGTCTGAGCATTAGTGGGTGGTTTATTTTCTGTAGCAGGAATACATTACTAGTACCTACACCACTGAAGAAAAAGTCATTCCCTCCACCAACTAACTGCCAATAGTCTCCCAGGGAGGGGTACAGCCTCATAGGCTCCTGATTCCATCCATTATGGAAAGTTGATGAACCAAATCTTATGCAGAGAACCATGGCTGCCATGAATACTTAAGTGCAATATCATGTCCAGAAGACATCATTTTGCTGCATACCTGCTCATAACCTGGCCCTTACATTTTTTATATGTCCATCTTCTGTGATTTTCTGTAAGTCTTGAAGGGAATGATGTGTGTCTAATTTTTTTTAAATATAACTTTGAAAATTTGCATTAGTTTCTGGTGCCACGGGTGAATGATTACACTTTTGGTTCCATTGTCTGTGTTTTGCAATGGGATGTTTTTATGTTGATTTTATTACTAATAGTACATTTTTAGTACTTTCTTCAAAAACTTTTACATTTCTAAGAGCCTAGCTCATTTTTTTACCTTATTATTTGTCATTTCATTGTACTATGCAACAACTTATATAAATTTTCTTTTAAAAATATTTCTTGATTTATTTGCACTTAAATATTGTAAATATGCTACAGCACTTGTGATATCTCCTTGGCACAAGTGCCATTTTCACTCATCTTGTCACTCTATTCTTTTAAATTTTTTCCCTTTATTAAAATAGATCATTTTCCCCATACTATATCCTGATTCCAGTTTCCCCTACCTCTTCTTCACCCAGCTTCCTCCCACCTCCCTTCCCTTCCAGATTCACCTCCCTTCTGTCTTTCACTATAAAATAAACAAATGGGTTTCTATGGGATACAAATAAAATAAATATAATAAGATAAAACAAAACTAATACCTAGAATTGGACAAGATCAACAAACAGGAGGAAAAGAGCCCAAGAGAGGGTACAAGAATCAGAGACCCACTCATTCACACTTTGAGGAATTCCATAAAAGCACTAAACTGGAGGGCATGGTATATGCACAAAGGACTTATAGGGTTAAAAAGAGAAAGAAAAAGTATATATAAATTAAAATTAAAAGATATATTTTAGAAAGAGTGCTGACAGGACATTATGAGACAAAGAACTTTTAAAGATATCATTGAGTTAATTTTCTGTTGGCCATCTGTCTACTGCTGGACATTCAGCCTACATTTAAAAGTAATTTGTTTCCCCAGTGAGACTCCCTTGGAGAAAACTAAAGTTTCATTCCAACTGGTTATCAGTTGGAGATAGCTTCTGGGTTAGGAATGGGGTCTTGTGTGCACTTCTTTTAGCTCTAGGATCCAATATGGTTGTCACACTATTCTTACAGACCCTCATTTGTTTCTGGCAGTAAAGCAGTCTTAATCTTCCCCCTTTTATGTATATCTCTCTCTGTCTCTATCTATGCTTTCTCTGTCCCTGTCTCAGTCTTCCTCTGTTTCCCTCTGTGTGTCTCTCTGCTCTCTCTCTCTCTCTCTCTCTCTCTCTCTCTCTCTCTCTCTCTCTCTCTCCCTCTCTCTCTCTCTCCCTCTCTCTCTCCCCCCCTCTCTCTCTATCTCTTTCTCCCTCTCTCTCCCTCTCTCTTTTGTTATCTTAACTCACAAATGCTATTTGCCGATTGGATAATACAGTATGACTCCCATGACTCCCAGTGTACCAGTAAATGTGGTGTTGGTTATTTGTTGTCAGTGATGCAATTTGCAATATTAACCTCCTGTTTCATTGTTCTTAGTTTCTATCTCAATCTTTGAAAACAATTTTCATTTAAAAAATTCTATGTTCTGTTATTTTTACATTGATATCTGCATTCTTTTTTTTCTTTTTGAGACAGGGTCTCACCATTAGCCTTGGCTGACAAGAACTTCTTAGATGGACCAGGCTGTCCCAGAACTCATAGAGATTCGTTTGCTTTTGCCTCCTTAGTGCTAGGATTAGAGGCCTGTGGCATCACTACACCTGGACCATATCTTTATCCATATTTGAATAAATTCTAAGTATTTCTATTCTTTGAAATTTTCATATATGTATACAATGTATCTTGATCATATCCACAAAAAAAAGTGACTCTTTTACAGCAATCTAGTACATCTTGGCTAGGGATGGAACACCAGAGGCCCTTCTTCAATCCATGAAGGAATGGTGGTTGTCTTGATCCTACACATGTCATGTGCAGGTAACTAAGGCTGTAGTGAGTTCACATGTACAACAGCCATGTCTTGTTTAGCCATGTTTAGCAAGCTACCTTCTGAATATTTGTTTATATCCATTGTTTTGTGATGCTTATTCCAAACTGACTAGGTAATATCCTTTAGGCTGAAGTCTCATCTTATCATCATCCTTGAGAGTGGGTGTGAGAGAGATACAGAGAGACAAAGACACAGACAGAGAGACAGAGAGGGGGCAGGCTAACCCTGTCAATCCCATGTATCTTCGGGCTGGTTCCTTCTGTACTGTATTTGAGATAGCACCTTGTCTATCACAGCACAGGCAAGGTTGACTCCTTGAGGCATGAAACGGCTGAGGAGTAAGGGAATCCTGTTGTTACCAAAGCCATGTGCTGTGGATGATCCTCTCAGCTGCCCAGAGTGCTTATGTTACTAGGAGTTTCCAGATCTGTTTCCTTTTTTGACCCTTACAGGTGGCAGGATGCTAGGAAACTTAATTTTCTGTTGAGAGAACTGAGGCTGAGTGAAGGAACGTGGTATTCTCAATACAGGCCAGTTGGTCTATGAATGAATTGGGTCTTGATCCAGCACTTTTCTAATCTAGAGTTCATTTCTGAATTCCTCACTTCATGGGATTGTGCTAACCACACTCTTTGTCTCACGCCATTCTCAACATCAGCTTGTGATCAGCACTGACGAAACTGGGCTCAGAAGGGTCAGCCCCTTCCTTGTTCCAGGATGCACAGGAATTCAATTGCAGTGGTAGGATCCTTCTCTGTGGCTGTGGGTTCTGAGGATACAGCTCTTGACCTTTGAATCGAGACACGGAGTATGCTACTAGACAGCAGTCCTGCCAACCTAGACATCCTCAGAATGATCCTCAGAAACTCTGCTAAGAAAACAAGAACACAATTAGGCCACAGCAAAAAATGGAAATAAGGTGCCCACCGTTATTTCTTGATGAAGCATCCTCTAATCTAACTGGATGCTTGTTCAGGACTACCTTAGAGGCCAAGGAGGTACTAGGCACAGGGTATCAGGGAGGGCTTGTGGGTTGCTCCTTGGTCCTGACCATTTCAAAGAACAAACTGTAAAACCACTTTGCAAGTCTGTCTCCATAAATCTAAAATGTGTGCTTATCTTAGGCCAAAGAAAGATAAGATCAAGGCCCAGGCTCCTAAAACCATGATGGAACAGGAAACCAAATACCAGCTGATGGCTGAGATGAAGGTATAGGTGAGGAAGGGAGCTAAGACTCCACTGTCCTTTGTTATGGTAAAGAAACACAGGCCCTGATAGAAGACAGAGAGAAAACAAAAAAAAAAAACAAAAACAACCCAAGTATCTTTCACTTTCTTGTCCTGGCTGTGAAACTGGGTTTCGGCTCACCACAAGCAGCTGTACATGATGGAAGAGTGGTCCTTTCACACCTGCCTGAGTGTGGGTACTACCTGAAAATAGGGTCAAACAGCTCAAAGTAAGAGTTGGTCCCTCTCTCTCTCTCTCTCTCTCTCTCTCTCTCTCTCTCTCCCTCTCCCTCTCCCTCTCCCTCTCCCCCTCCCCCTCCCCCTCCCCCTCCGCCTCCCCCTCCCCCTCCCCCTCCCTCTCCCCTCCCCCTCCCCTCCCCCTCCCCCTCCCCTCCCCCTCCCCCTCCCTCTCCCCTCCCCCTCCCCTCCCCCGCCCCCTCCCCCTCCCCCTCAAAACAGGATTTCTCTGTGTAGCTCTGGAACTCACTCTATAAAACAGGTTGGCCTCCAATTCATTGATTCTGCTGCCTCTGCCCCTCTGCCCCTGCCTCTGTCTCCTGAGTGCTGGGATTAAAGGCGTGAACCTGAAACCAGGTGACCCAGATAAGACCAATGCTAAATTCCTGGTTTAAGCCCTTGTGTCAAAATAAGACTGGTCAATGCAACAGCTCACCCTACTCCCCCTTGCTTTGTGTTCCCATCCTATAAAAATGTTGTACAATCTTCCTTGGGGACACCTAACTGGCCACCTCCTTGTGCATGCAGAAAATAAAGCTTTCATTAAAAAAAAAAAGGATTTGCATGTCTCTCTTTGGACATAGAGGCACACACCTAATATGAAATAATTGTGGAGGCTAAAGTAAGAGGATCTGGGTTTCAAGGCCAGCTTGGCCTATATGGAGAAAATGTGTCACAAAAATCAACTAAATGTTAGTAGAAAATATCACTTAACAGATGGGGATGTAGTTCATCATACAGTGCTTGCCTGCACTGTGTGAAATCCTGAGATCAATATCCAGCAATGGAAAAAGAAGTGTCATCATTATTTTGCTTATCCAGTGACCACATCTTTCCATTGGCCAGCACTAAGATTTTAAAGGTGCCTGCCTGGTTCTGAATCCTGCCTCTTTCTCTGACAGACGTGTGGCCCAGGGCAGGTTAATTAGTTTTCGATGTCTCTGGATCTACATCTTTAAAGATGTATAAAGTAACTGTGCTTCTAAGAGCTCAATTCATGTGAAGAGTAGTCTTGTTAGTACAGGAAATGTATTTACAGTCACCTGATACACTGATACACAAATGTAACTATTATGGCTGCATTCTTTTATTCAATCATTCTTTCCTGGGTTTGTCTTTTTCCTTATGCTTATTTTCTATGTCACACATAACAGATACCTTTAGAAGGGTTCGTCCACATAGGAAACTACAAAAGTGTAAAGAATAGCAGGCCTGGCAACTGGAGCTGGAGCCTGGGAAGACAGAAAGAAATCTATAGGTCTTCCAAGCTTTTGCTCATTAGCATTTTTACCAGGGAACCAGAATAAAGGAAATTGATTTAAAGTGTGTGTGTGTGTGTGTACACGCGCACACACATACACACATGCACATATGTGTTGAGAGGCTTTACTCAAAACATTTAAGGTGTATGTGCAGATTCTTTCCTATAAAATGTTAATATAAAACCTCTAGTGTTCCATCATCATCATCATCTCTCTCTGAAACTTGCATGTTCCTGTCCTTTTTGCTGATGGGTTGTCTAGCTGCTCTTGCCTACATTGGGAATATGATACAAATAGGTCCCAGCGCTAAGATGAGAGAGAGAGAGAGAGAGAGAGAGACTCTGGGTTTTTCATACAGAGAAGCTTGGCCCACAATCAGGAGAAAAGAGAAGCTTTTGTAAGTCTGCTTGTTTCTATTTTCTCCATCTCCCTGGAATTTTCTGTACTTTGCATTTGATTGCTAGAGCTCACGAGTGCTCAGCAGCATCAACTCTGTCTCTAGGCTATATCTTATCATCCTCATATAACAACTCCTGGTACAGATCCACAGCTTTGTTCTTCAGTCTTTTTCTTGGATGTTTTAAAAGCTAGAAAAGAAGATAAGAAATGGGGTGCTGAGGGGTGGGCCCCAAGCATGCCAACTCATGCCCAGGGTCATTTCCAAGGTCTTACTTGGATGGATGTTTTTCTTGATGCCTGCCTCTGTGTTCTATGGCTGTGACATCTTTTTCTCTTTTTAAATCCTGACTGCAGTCTCCCCTCGCTCTTCTCCTTCAAGTCCTTCCTACCCAACTCCCCTTTCCCCACAGATCTAGTCTTTCTCCTTCTTTCTCTTCAGAAAATAGCAGACCTCCCAGGGATAGCAACTGAACATTGCCTAACAATGTTGCAACAAGACTAGGCACATCCCTTCAAATCAAGGTTGCACAAGGCAACCGAGTAGGAGGAAAGGAAACTCAGACAAAAGAGTCAGAGACAGGCCCTGCTCCCACTATTTGGAGTATCATAAGAAGACCAAGCTACACAACTGTGCTAAGGGCCTAGATCAGACCCATGCCTGCTCTCTGGTTGATTGTTCAGTCTGTGTGAGCCTCTATGAGCCCCCATTAATTGATTCTGTGGGTTTTCTTGTGATGTCCGTGACCCCTCTGGATCTTACAATCCTTCTTTCCCCACTCTTCCGTAAGACTCCCTGAGCTCCAGCTAACGTTTGGCTGTGGTTGTATACTTCTGTTTCCATCAGATGCTGGATAAAGCCTCTCTGATGACAATTAGACTAGGTATCAATCTATGTGTATAGCAGAATATCGTTAGGATCAATTTTATTGACTTTTTCTGGCCATGTTCGGTTCTATCCTAGGTCCTTCAGCTACCCAAGCTCTGGGTCCTGGCCCTCCAGGCAGTGTCAGGGTTAGGCTACCTCTCATACTGTGGTTCTCAAGCTGGACCAGTCATTGGATGGGCACTTCCACAATCTCCATGCTATCTTTACCCCAGCTTTTGACCTAACAATTTGTCCTGGCTGTGATATCTCAAGACTCAGGAAATGGTTTTTCCCCCCTCATCCAGCAGTGTAGAACTTTCTATCACTTGTCCATTTCATTCATTAGCTACATCTCGATGCTATGTTTCCTGTGGGTTAGAAATCAGATTGCTGGACGTTTTCTATGAATTACTAGACCCTTCCATACACATCTCCAACCTACTAATAGAGGACACCAAGACAACGGGATGAGGAGCCAGGAGCCAGATAGCCTATGACAGAGAGCTTATGTTCACACCAAGGGTCAAGGGCTTCCTGCAGACAATCGCTACCCACTCACCTCCCTGCAGTTGTGTCTTTGACATAGGGAGAGTAGAAGGGACAAAGGAAACAGGTTTTACTCTGAGGTGGTTATTTCAGGTCTGGTTTCCATAGATGGCAATGTATTAGAGCTCTGAACTGGTCTTGGGGTCTGACTTCCTTTATTGCTTCTCACCTAGCCTCCCCATTTGTAACTGTTTCTGACATAGGCTTCTCTGATCTTATCGAGGTAGTCTGGCTTGTTTTTTCTGTTTCCCTTTCAGGCTACTAGCTGTTTCTGCAGTCTGAGAACCAGAGTCCTTCTCCATCTTTACATTTCTCCAAAGCATTTATCTGCTTTCACTCAATTGACAGCTCTTGGCACCTGGCCAGGGCTGGGAGAGTTATAACAAACTGTGGTCAGCATTTCTGAGACACTTCCTACACACCCCAGGCATCCACCTTCACCCTCTTATGCTGTTGACCCTGGTCTTCGTGGTGCACAACCCCCCCACCAGCTTGGGCCCTTATGGAAATGTTTGTCTAGCATTTTTCCTCTGAATGGCTTTGGAGTCGATATGTCTGGATTTTTATAATGGTCCATATTCAATCTCAGATTCTCCATAGCTGTGAAAATAGAAATTTGCATTTTCACTGTAAGTCTGATTTGTTCCTGACCCTCAGAACTCCACAACTGGGGGTGGAGGTGGCAGCTGGAGGCATTGCTGCAGAATTTCAATGTATCTATCTGACTTCAATTTGCACAAAGCTAAAAGCATTGTCCTCCCAATGGCTATTGTGCCATATTCTTGTCTCAGGAAAGGTCTTTGTACTCATCGTGCCCTCAAAGCAGACCATACCCTTGCTTCTCCTTTTATTTAGCACATACTGCCCAACAGTAATGTTCCTTGCAGAGAGTGACCACAGGCTTTTGTTATAACTGAAATTTCAATAAAGACTTTCTGGTAGTTGTTTCTAGTCTAAAATTCTAAGTCAGATTCCCTGATGCACACTAGGTAGCAGGTGAAATGCCTTGTTTTACCTGCATAGCCAAGTGAGACTTCCTAGTGTACCTGAAATTCCAGATGAGTCTTACTTGAACAAATTGCAATGCTTTCTCAAAAGACTTACTGGGCACATTCACTCTAGGAAAAAAACTGTCTAGTTTATCTGTACTTCATAGCAAGATCCCCAGATTCACTTCCTCTCCTAGGTGAGTCTCAATTTTGTACCTGCACTTTCAAGACAGTGTTCTTGATGCAGTTATATAACATGAGGTGATGCCCCAGTGCTAAGTAACTCTTAGATGGGACTGCCTTTTTCACCCAAACTCCCAGAAAAGATACCCTGATGTGGCTGAATTTTGATGTTGCATGTATCATCACTTTCAGGTTTGTATCCCTGCTATACCTCTAATGATTCTTCAGGATAGAGCTGACCTTGTAGAGGGGTCACTCTGGTGCTTGTGCACATCCAGGTTAGTCTCCCTTGTCGCAAAAGCTCTTTCACTAGGTCCTCTCTGTAAAGCTGAACTTTCCAATGAGTTCATATTACCACAAGAGCTTCTAGAATAAGCACAATGGCTCATCTTCACTGACAAATACTATTCTTTTGTTACAATGACATTTCCAAGTGTGACTTGGTGGTATAATTGTACTTCCAGTTGATTCTCTTTGGTGTTCCATCTTCCTAGGTTAGAATCTCCAACACATGCCTATATTTCTAGGTCAGAGTCTCTTGCAACTTGTACTAAAGAGGTTAGAAAACCTGTCTCATCTGTACCTGTGATATGAGACTCTCTGTTGGCTATTTACTCTTGGGTGGAGTATCCTCTTCTACCTGTATTATCAGGTAAGTTTTTTGGTGCAATTGAAATACAAAATGAGATTTTGGGGGGCCACCTTCATCCCCATGTAATTCTCCCTGATAAGTCATACCTTCTAGGTCAAATACTCTGCCACCTCTGCACTTGCACACAATTTTATTGGGCAACTTAGATCTCCCTGTGCAACCAATACTTTGGATGAGTCCCAATTCTTTGGCACAACTGTATTTTAAAGGGAGACGCCACAGAGAACCTGCACTTCCAAGTGGGATTACCTATTGACCTTGAATTGCCAGGTATTTTGTTTCTTTTTCTTGTTACTGTGTTAAAGTACTCCAACATAAGTAACATCCAGAAGAAAAGTTATCTGGGTCACAGCTACTGGTTGTAGCTCAACATGACAGGGACATGGCAGCAGCAGAAACTTGAAACAGCAGGGCCACATTTTGTCTGCATTTAGAAGAAAAGAGTGATGACCATATGCATACAAAAGGTCACCTCCCCTTTTCCACTCTTATACTGCCCAGGACCCCTTGCCTAGGTAATGATCTTGACCACAGTTAAGACAAATCTTCTTGTCCGGCTTAATTAGGGTTTTATTGCTGTGAAGAGACACCCTGACCAAGCCAACTTTTATAAAGGCAAACATTTAATTGAGGCTAGCTTACAGGTTCAGAGGTTCAGTCCATTATCATCACAGCAGGAAGCATGGTACTGTGCAGGCTGATTTGGTGCTGGAGGAGCCAAAGGCAGCTAGGAGGAGAGTCTTACTCCACATTGGGCAAAGCCAGACCACAGGAGCCTCAAAGCCCACTGCCACAGTAACACACTTCCTCCAACAAGGCCACACCTCCTCACAGTGCCACTCGCTGTGGGTCAGGCATATTCAAACCAACATACCATCTCCATATGCACTTCCACTTGAATCTTTGCAATCCACCTTCACTTCAGGTGGTAGTCTCTGGGGCATCCGTGCTTTCAGGTAAGATTTCCTACTGTGACTTCACTTCCTGATGAAATATTTTGATGCATGTGCACTTCCTGGATGGTTCCCTGATGTGTCTGGATTTCCATGAAGAAGTCAGTAGGGCACCTCGCTGTGAAGTAAAAGTCTCTGGTACATCTTCACCCTTCATTCACCTGCCTTCTTAAGTGAGATTCCTCGGTGCCCTTGCAATCACTTGGGTCACTGTGGTCCACTTTCCAGTTGAATCTCCATGGAGATGAGCAAACAGGTGGGAACACCACAGCCTGGTATGGAGAGTGTTGATATTCTCTCTCTGGAAGAAGGGGTTAGGGAGGACAATGGGACCCTCACCTGAGTACCCAACTGCCCCTGTGAACTCATTAAAGGCAATCTAGTGCCTCTAATTTCAGGCAGCAATTAGATCTCTCGGCAGGCCTGGACTGTAGAGTTGGGGAAGGACAAGGAGAGGGTTCCATCTATACAGACATGGTGAGGAGTCTTCATGCATACTTCATGCATGGTGAGGACCTTCCAGTGTGGCTGCTTTAAAGTCATCCATACTCCTGGATGTAATTCCCCCACCCACTGTTCTGTAGGTGAGGTTAACAAACCCCTTGGTTCCCCAGTGTGAATTTCAGTGGAGTCACTCATTGGTGTGTCATTAGGAAGGAATTTTGGCAAAATGGTTCAGGACATAGAAGAGAGCATGGTGCACAGAACAGCTGATACCACACACTATACAACACACATATAAAATACACCAATCAGCATCTACATTACAACCCACAGCATATAGCACTAAATATAGACACAGAAAACATAAATACCACACATATGCCACTGAATACAGCACACACCATTGTACACATTACTCAAAATAGCATTCTCACAGCATACAGTACAATCATTAATATGTATGTTCACACACACAACACACTTCATACACAAACATGATGAACACAACCCAGCTATATGATGGACATACACAAAACACCCACTCAACAACAGATCGCACATATGTAGGCAGACCTTCTAGTATGGAGAAAAGTGATGGTAGGTAAACCACCTCCAGATAATGCTTCACTTGAGAAGGCTGTAGATATTAGCTATTGCCTACACTCACTTGGGAGCTACTACAGACAAGCCAGCAGAATTCAGGCGTTTTCTAGACACAACAATATATTATCCTTTGAAAGTTCCTGGAAAGAGGACAGATGGCTTGGCAGAAGGGTAAGTGTGAAGGGGGAATAAATATGCATTTAGATGTGTGGATGAGGAGGAAATGTGTGGAAAGATGGATTAATGGGAGGATGGTTGGGTGAATGAATAGATGAATAAATGTAGGGATGGGTAGATGAATGGGCAGTTTGACTGATGAGTGGGTAAGTGGTTGGATGGTTTAAGGGAGGGCAGGCTGGCTGGGACATTAAAGATAAGCTTTTAAAGATCAAGGAGATGCTTAATAATGAGCCCATCAAAGGCCTAAACTGGGGCTAACATCTATTTGTCCATCATAACACAGTGTGGCCTATGAACTGGAACCTGGGTTAGGATGGCCGGCTGTCTGAAATACACCCTGCTAGAGAAGTACATGAGGGAGAAAAAAGACAGATGGCTGAATCTCACCTGCTCATTTTCATGTATGCATTTATGTAAGTGTGTGCCTGGCAGTTTGTGTATGTTTATGATTGTGTTTGTATATGGATGTGTTAGAATGCACACTGATTTGTAATTTCAGGGATGTTTCTATGCCCAGACTGTGCGGGAAAGTTCATTTGTTTGCCTGTCTGGATGTTATTCTGGGAGTGTTTGTCTATATGTCTGAGCATTCGCATGTATTTGTTTGTGCTTTTTACCCACTACAGTTCATGGCTAGGACTTCTTGCTTTGTTTTCTCCTGACTCCCTGACAGTGATGGACCTGCTAAATGTGTAATAACTGCCTCCAGGGACAAAGGTTGAGTGAACACTGAGTTTTGTACTTGATGATACCCATAGGACAAATCCAAAGAGCAATGTTGGTGATAATTCTGTATGTAGAGACAGCTTGCCAGAGCTGGCTCTAGGGTACCTCAGGTGAGGTTTGACACCTTACTTGATAAATGTTCTATGATCTCATTCTACCTTAGTTATGTGATTCAAGGGGCTGCCTGAGTGAACACTGAGTAACTTTCCTGTGGTAGTTTGAATGAGAATGGCCCCCATAGGGTCATAGATTGAAATACTTGGTTCCTGGCTGATGAACAATCTAATAGGAAGGATTAAGAGGTATGATCTTGTTGAAGAAAGTGTGTCACTGGGGGTGAACTTTGAGGTTTCAAGAGCCAATGCCACCTTCAGTCCCGTTCTCTGCCTGCTGCCTGTGGATAGGATGTAAACTCTCAGCTGTTGCTCTAGCCCCATACCCACCTGCCTGATGCCATACCCCCACCATGATGATCATAGACTCAGTTAGCCTCTGAAACTATAAACAAGTCCCCAATTCACTTCTTTCTTTTATAAATTGACTTGCTCATACCATCTGTTCCCAGCAATAGAAGAGTAACTAAGATATTTTTCACTACCCGTGTTGTCAAGACTGGCCTAGAGAATCGTTCCTAGCTTGTCTGACTAACTAAGTTGTAAAACGCTGAGATGGGGATCAAAGATCAAGGCAAGACTTATCAGCTAAATGGCCTGGGGCTCCTCAATGTTTACACTTACAGACCCAAGTTCTGGTGGTCATCCTGCAGCTTGGGCATGGTGATAAAGGGTCTTGGTCTCTTTTCCTGTAGCTGTAATAAAATACCCTGACAAAAGCAACTTAAAATAGAAAGGATTGACTTTGGCTCACTATTTCAGGTTACAATTCATCATCGAGGGGAAGTCACAGTGGCAAGCCCTTGAGGGAGCTGGTCATATCACATTCCTAATCAGGAGCAGGGAGCAATGACTACGTGCTACTTCTCAGTTCCATTTTGTCATGTATACAACCCAGGTCCCTTGTCTAAGGAATGAGACTGGCTACAGTTAAAATGATTCTTCCCAAATGAATGTAATCAAGATATGACCTTACAGGTATGCTCGTAAGCCCAATCACCCAAATGATTCTAGAGTGTGTCATGGTGACAATTAGCACTACCCAGAAGACCAAGCTATCTCCACCTTCATTTCCACCTCCATGATGCCCTCCCAGCTCAATAAGTGCCTCACATACAACGGCAGGATTACCCTGAAAATTCCCACTCAATATGGGATGTACAGACTCAGCAGATCCAACAATGGTGATAGAATTGAATAATCCCTTCTAAAACTGGACCTGTTTTTCCCCTCTGTAACCATGTATTGAGCTAGAAGCTGCGAGCCCAGACACAATGGTATAGTTCTGTCCTCCTGAAGGTTTCCTAAATGCACCTCTGACTCTACAAACACTGGTTCCTTCATGGCACTATGCTCTGAACTCTATTTGGGCTCTGCTAGTAGATAGGATTCCATGGGTATATTTTAGTACATCCTTCTAGAAACAGCTGAGGTCTCAGCCTAAACAGTCCAAATAAAATGGGCCCCTGCCCCTACATCTCTTGGTCAGTGAGTACACTAGTCCTGCACTGAATTTCACCTAATCAGGAAAGTCCCTACTGTGGGTCCCCTTCTCTCCCTCTGGCTCCTTTGCACTCTCACACACGGGACATGGAGCAAGGATATCAGGCTCTTTACCTAGTTCTGTCATAAGATATCTGTCTTCAGCAGGGAGGAAGAGAGGGTCATTCCTACAGCAGATGGGCCTAGGACAAGATGGCCCCAGGGACCTCCCAGAGTACCGTATGCTGCAGAAGCCATGCTCAAAACAAGACAGGCTTCTGGCAACAGCCTCGTGGACTGATCTGGAGAACTCAGATATTTCAAGAAGCTACTAGTGGTGCCTGGCACAGAACAATTCCTCCGTGTGTATGCTTGCAAAGATGACAAGCATTGTCCTCCCAAACATCAAACAACATACAGTCATCAAATCCCGCCCTCCATGCCCACTTTAAGGACAGAGGTGAAGTAGCCTGCCCAGGACACCATAGCAGGTCAAAACCAGAGCCTCATTCATGGCTTTGTTCTCCACAAACAGTGGCTTTCTCCTATAGAGCATGGACTTAGTTTGGTTAGAGTGACGTCACAGTATTCGCTGAAGCTCAGGGACCAGCCAGGATCTGACTGGGCAGAGGATCCAAATGTGCTGTGTCCTTACAAACTTCAATGTTGTGAGACTAACCTACCTATGCAGACACTCGCCCCTTACTTACTTGTACCCACTCATTAACACAATCCATTCAGCTCATTCAATAAATGACAGACTCATTTCTTGAGCATTGCAGAGGATGCTGGAAAGTATCACTGATATGCTTAGGCAGGAGCCTTTAGACAAAGACAACTGAGAGAGAATCCCAGGGGTGGCTAAACTCAATGGAGGCCTCTCTTATAGACATGCTCAGAGGGCACTCCCATCTTGGGTGGGATGACCACTCTCTCCATCTTTCAGACCACTGCTTCCATTCCCCTTCACATGTGTCTCAGGGACACTAGAGACCTTTTAACCATCCATTTCCTGTGCTCCATGTCCTGATTCCAAGGAGAAGATGATGTGGCTGGCTGACGTGACCTCACAAATTCATGTACAGTGATTCAACTGGCTTGCCTGCCCATCTAGAACCTGAGGCTCTGCTGAACTCTGTACCCCAGAGGCCTGCAGACAGGCAGGAAATAGCCAGAGAGCCTGGAGCCTCTCTTGGAGCCAAGGAAAGCAGGGAATGGGACTATGACCTAAAAAGGAAGGCAGTTACTCTAAGGCCAAGTTCTTATGACCAACAAACAGAGTGTCCCAGGCAATGGGTGTATCAGGAGGTCAAAGGGAGACCCACTGCTCTGAGAGTATAGAAATGTCGGGGACTTGCCTGACCATTCATTCCCTGTAGTAATGGTAATCTGGTGATATATGGAGTAGTGGTTGGACCCCCTGGATGTTAGGCACGTCCATCCTAGGAGTCTCTTGGCTCTATATCATTTTGGAAGATCTGTGTGATTCACAAACTGTAATCGTGGTGGACAGACCTAGAGTCTCATTTAAATGAGGCTTCAAGATCCATGGAAGCCAAGAAGTCCTGTCAGGAAGGGCAATGGGAAATGGGAGACCTAGAAGGAATTGGGGGTAGAGGGTAGTGGAGGGGGCAGCACAGCTAGACTCTGAGCTATCTCTTTTGTAACCTAGGAATGCTCAGACTGCCCCCCCCCACGAATCAATAGTGCAGAGCATGGTATGGCTTGCTCCTGAGCATAGATCCACCAGAGATTCCTTAATCCCATCACTTGCTACAGACTGATTTTCACATTCCTCAGACATGATCTGCTGGCTCAGGCCTCTAACCAGAAAGGAGTTGAGGAAATGCACCGAGGACCCCATTTTGGACTTCTGAGTTCAGATCCTGCACAGGGATTTGGATTTGCACTCTCCAACTGTGCAGAACGATCTGAAGGTGTCTAGTGAGTGAGGGATGGATGCACAGAGCATTCTTAAAAGTAGCTAGGTGAGGCAGGGACGGTTTCCCTGGGTAACTGGTAGACCATGAGGCTTGGCACCAGCAGATGCTACCTGAGTCTTCTGCCCACAAGGAAGGGCTACTTCCCACATACAGCCCAGGCACAGTTGGCTTGATTCCTATGAGGGAAGAATGGGACAAGTGTGGGAAGGAGTCTCAGAGTTCCCACAGGTTGCAGATTCAATAAGAAGTTGTTTTGCTTCCCCCCAGAGCCCCAAGAACGACTCTTCTTGGCTAGGTCCAAATATGTTATCCTGATTCACATGCTGCAACTTCCTTCAGTGCTCATGGTCACTTCCCATGATACCTCTTGCATGGAGGTGCAAGTCTTTGTGTGTGTGTGTGTGTGTGTGTGTGTGTGTATTAGTACTTGAGCTCTAGTTATTTTTGTCTTCTTTTTTCTTTTTTGATTTTTTATTAGATATTTTCATCATTTACATTTCAAATGCTATTCCCAAAGCCCCCTATAACCTCCCCCGGCCCTGCTCCGCAACCCACCCACTCCCACTTCCTGGTCCTGGAAGAGTCCCAACTTTCGTGATCAGAGACTCCTGAGATGAAGCACAAAGTAGAGAAACTCACACCAATACCACCGTTCTGTTGCTGGGTACCCTTGGGATGCAAATTCAACCTCACTGAGTCATAGTTTCCCAGGACTGAAAGTCTCCCGGTTTCTTGAGCGAATGCATCGCCTGGTCAAAAGGAAAGGCAGAGCCAACACAGAACAGCGTCAGGACTGGGCAGATAAGCCAGTCTTCTGAGAAGGAGCCAATGAGATTGCGTATCAGACCCATCAGCTGCCGGTGGGTACCATCCACCGTACTCCATGTTAGTTTCTCAAAAATATTTGAAAATTTAAAACTCTTCTGCATATGGGTGTTTTCCCCTGGGTTTTAGACTGTGTTTAAAGTAGCAGGCCTGTTTTTCCTTCTGTGAAGCTGTTCACAGATCAGCCTTAGCCTAAGGCTTACAGAGCACTGCAGAAGGAGTGGAAAGAATGCGAGGGATGTGAAATGTTATCTTCAGGCTATCACACAGCCATTTTGAGCATGCTCTCACTCACAGCAGCTGTGGCGGTTGCCTTCACTGGTTAGGTACAAAGCTGGGCCTGCCAGCAGCAGAGAAGAGAATGAGGATCTGCTCTAGGGGGCTCTGCCCCTCGTGGGTGAACTTTGGCCAACTGAAAGATTCAAGGACTGGACACTTGTTGCTTGGGCTGTGTACCAGAAAATGCACGCTCGGGTATTAATGGACAGTGCCAAACCTCTGACCACACAGAGAGATCTGGTCAAAAACAGAGGTTTCGTCATGAAATAAAACAGACGTGAATGCATGAATGTGGGAAAGCGACCTGTAAGGAGGTGGGGGATAAAAGGGGCTGTGGAGACAAGAGAGACAAGAAGCTTCAGCTTCTCTGGAAAGCACTCCTGCCACAGGAGGCGTGGTCTGCAAAGGGGCTGGGCAAGACTGCCACAGGAGGCGTGGTCTGCAAAGGGGCTGGGCAAGACTTCCGCAGGAGGCGTGGTCTGCAAAGGGGCTGGGCAAGACTGCCACAGGAGGCATGGTCTGCAAAGGGGCTGGGCAAGACTTCCGCAGGAGGCGTGGTCTGCAAAGGGGCTGGGCAAGACTGCCACAGGAGGCATGGTCTGCAAAGGGGCTGGGCAAGACTTCCGCAGGAGGCGTGGTCTGCAAAGGGGCTGGGCAAGACTGCCACAGGAGGCATGGTCTGCAAAGGGGCTGGGCAAGACTGCCACAGGAGGTGGGGTCTGCAAAGGGGCAGAGCAAGACTGTCACTTGAGGCTTAGTCTGCAAAGGGGCTGGGCAAGACTGCCACAGGAGGCGGGGTCTGCAAAGGGGCGGAGCAAGACTTCTGCAGGAGGCGTGGTCTGCAAAGGGGCTGGGCAAGACTGCCACAGGAGGCGTGGTCTGCAAAGGGGCTGGGCAAGACTGCCACAGGAGGCGGGGTCTGCAAAGGGGCTGGGCAAGACTGCCACAGGAGGCGGGGTCTGCAAAGGGGCAGAGCAAGACTGTCACAGGAGGCTTAGTCTGCAAAGGGGCTGGGCAAGACTGCCACAGGAGGCGTGGTCTGCAAAGGGGCTGAGCAAGACTGCCACAGGAGGGGTGCTCTGCAAAGGGGCTGGCCAAGAACTGCAACTGGTCAGGCTACTCACACCACACACAGCACAGCCACCTCCCTAGAGCTTGCCCACAGCCAGGGAAAGTGGTTTCACTTACCACACTCATGGCAATTCTGGAGAACATTGGCAGCAAAGCCTTTTAGTCTCCATGACCCAGAACCCCCTAAGCCCTGCAGATAGCCCAACAATGACTGTCACTGAGGATCTGCAGGCCCACACTCAACAAAGTTCTTCCTCAGAGTCCATCTGCATGCTTGCCTCAGGCTGCCTGGACAAAGCAATGAAATTTAAAGGGAGCCAGGAGGAATCATTGTAGTGGGGACAGGTGGTGGCTTATTGGAGGGGCAAGTAAGGGAGTGGGAGGAGATGCTGAAGTTTTGAGGGAGCACTGTAGAAGAAGAGGTCGATGCAGTGGGCGGGGCTTGTGTAAGGTGGGGTCAGTGGCCTAGGCCAGTGCTGTGACCTTGAGGTCCTCTGGGTTCCCAGCTGGAGGCCGTTGTCCTACTATAAACAGGCAGTTAAAGGAACAGTGTGGGGACATCGGCATCAAGGATCTCAGGACAGTATGGAAGAAGGACATGTTTCCCTCGGGAAGCCTCTTCTCAGGTGGCATTGGGGGTGTAGCTCTCAGGATCCAGTGAGCCCCTTCTCAAGGCCTGGAAGGAGAGATGGCTCAGAGTTGAGCTCACAGCCGTTTCCTTCTGATGATGCATTGGGAAGGAGAGATTCAGTTCATCTTCAGGGAATCTAAGTATTTATACTTGCAGGGTCTGAGTCTAGTATTGTGTTAGGTGGGAGGGGTTAACAGTGTGCTGTAAGTCACTGGGAGAGAGTCTTTGTAGTCATTTGCCTGCAGAACACAGGGAAGAGGGAGGGTAGCCTCTCCTGTTTTCCCAGGCGTCCTAGGTGCAGGTTAAGACCAATGTACTGGGAAAACGAAATAGATATTTGAAGGTGAAGAATCGATCTGAACTTCCTGGTGTATCTCAAACAAATAGCGACAGGTTACAGATTGTACATAGCAAATGAAACTACACACTGACTTGATAATTTGTAATTGGGAGTCCCTTGTAAGCTGCCATTGGGGAAAGGTTTCTATATACGGCAGAAAAACCAGAACTCATAAAGGAAGCTGGTGGGAGTAATGATGGATGAATTTATATTCGTACACAGAAGTCTGAGAAAGTAGCAGAAGGAAATTGGAAAGCCAAGAGAGGCACCGGGCAAAGAGAGAATGTGTATTGTTCATATCATGATGTTTCTGACATACAACAAAGGGAGCTGTGTACAGGATGTAAATCTGATAGTGGAGAGGCAATGATGGAAGCCTATAACAGCAACACTTGAAAAACCAAGAAAGGCAGGAAGATCAAGAGCTTCTGGCTAGCTTGGATGACGGTGTGACCTTCTGTGAAAGGAAAGTGCTAGGCCAAAGGAACACACAAGGAGCCCAGTGTCAGCAAGAGAAACATGGAAAAGCAGGTGGCCTCTGAATGTGTCAAATAGACCAAGCCCAGTTTCTAGGAAGGCAAATGCATGTGTTCCAGCTGCTGAAATGTGGCATTCTTCCCTCAGTGTGGTCCCTTCTACCCCAAGTCTGCTCACTCTGCCTATCTTTGCAGAGGACTCTCCTCTCACTCATGCAGACAGCATATGGAATAATGGTCGAGCTCCCGTGGAAGACAGTATTCTGCTACAGGGAGTGTTCAAGATATAACCAAAGGGAAGTGTCCAAGAGGTAACCAAAGGGCAGAGTGTCCAAGAGGTAACCAAAGGGCATGTGTAATGTTCTTTGGCCATGTCCTCTAAAGTGTCTCTGAGGTAGAGATTTAATCCCAACACTTTGAAAACCGAGGCAGGGGGATCAAGACTTTACAGAAATGGGAAGAACAGGAGACCAAGAGTGTCTCCACTGGTGTCACTAGTGATAGTATAATGTCAGTGTCTCCATGCACCAGCTGATTTAACCAAGAGTCAGGCACACAATGTGTCACTGGATAGTCATAAAGCACCAGGAAGCTCGCTGTGTTCCTTTGTGTTGTGCCTAGGAGATAGTGAGGTTTCAGAATTCTCAGCAACCTACATATGAATATACTGTGTGACCTTGATCCAGCTATTCCACTCCTTGGCAGGCACATGTCCAAAAGATCCGACACCCTACCCCACGGATATTTGTTCAGCCATATTCCTTACCACTTGATTCACACTATCTAAGGCGTGGTAACACCCTTAATGTCCTTCAGCAGATCCACGGACAATGATGATTTGGTACTTGTTGCGTGCCGTCCAGCAGCTCTCGAGGAATGGGGTTTGGCTGAAGTGGCAGACTGGAGCTGAAAGAAAGGGAACTAGATGGACGAGAGAAAGAAGGGAGCTAAGACAACAAAGGTTCTGATCAAAGCTCAATTTTACTATTCGGAGCACCGGGTTATGAAGAAGTGGGGAGGGGCCCATTCCCGCCAAATCATCCTTGGAGTCCAGTTGCAGGTGACCACGATTTGGCTCGGGAACAGCTAGGCAGCAGGTAGTAGCAGGGGGAGTGGCAGACCGATAGGGTGGCAGGCTCCACCCCCATGCTCTCCTAGTGCTAACAGTCAATCCTGATCAGGCTGAGTTGGGGAAGTTACAGGTACTTGCACGCTAGTACTGAATACTGTTCAGCTGGAAAGAAAAATGAAATCATGAACGCTGCAGCCAAATGGTCTGAACTAGAAAAGAAAGGCATTGGATGAGGTAGCCCAGACCTAGAAACATGAATGCCACAGGTTCCCAATTGTCTGTGGTTCCTAACTCTAGAGCCTTGGATGTGAGTATATGTCTTGGATTACCATAGAAACCATGAAAGCATAAAGGACCATAGTGCTGAACATGCAATATGAAAAGGAAACTTGAAAAAAAATAGGGTGAGCTTAAAGAGGGAGAAGTCATAAATAGCAATAAGGACACTTGAGATATCCACAGTGCACTTATTATTTTATATTTACAAAACATTGCATGTACATATGAACATACACTTTCATTTTTTAAATAAAATTCTTCCTCTAAGAGCCATAGACTGCTGAAAAATAAATGCACAGTACCAGGCATGAATAACCTCCTTTTTAGTTTTTGCTCAGAGGAGTCCAGGAGACGGCCACAGACAATATGATTTATCATCACTCCCCTCTTTTGCCTCCCAGAATTTAAGAAAAGCCCATATGTTTGAAGACACCTGGCACTTTGGACATAGGACTGCAAGGACTCAAGCTAGGTCTGACTAAAAGCACCCTCCTGTGGGTCTAGCTGACACAGTATCAGAAGGTGCTATGCAAGTAGCCACGTGCAGAAAGCAATAATCCCAGCTTTGTTGCCTATGAATCTTAACAATGACCAGCATTGTCCTAAATGTGCAATAGCGGCATTTAAACAGCATTTTCCTAAATGTGCAATAGTGGCATTTAAATCATGGGGAGAAGCAGCAACTGGACTGACGGCTTGATCAATAGGAGACAGATCACATGTGCCAACTACTTGTGTCTAGTGAGGTTATGCCCCATACAGGAGAACATGCTACAGGCACCTTCTCCTGTTTCTCCTGGTTCTTCTTGAACCAGGGTAATTCCTCACTGCTTTCCAAATACTTATAGCCACAGACAAGTGCTGATATCGCTACTCATTAAATATATCCTCTCTTCGGGTGATGGCAGCCAAAGACATGGCCCAGCAGTTCAGTGCACTGCAGCTCTTCCAGAAGACCTGTATTCAATGCCTGAGCTCCAATATGTTGGCAAACATCTCTGTGAGATTGCAGCAACAGGGGGTCTGCCTCCCTCTACTGGCATGTTAGGGAACTGCATGCCCATGCACAGAGTACACAGACCTTGGTCCAGGCCTAACACCCATGCACACAAAAAGATAAAATAAAACAAAACCTAAAATAATTTTAAAATGAAACTTGTTTTTCTCTCACACAGAGACCATTGCTGAAATCTGTAGTGCTCCAAACGCAGAGAAAATCTTATTGTGGTTGCCCAGGCCGAACTGATACATCCACATACAACACAGCCCTAATATGCTAGGCACAGAGACCATAGTGGGAGAGAAGGCAGAAAGTGTAAGATACCAGGAAGGTCTGGTGCAAGATTGGGCCTTCTATCCATGTCAGGGAAGCTACACCCACAACAGCACTAAAAACACACAGCAGGTAAGAGGCTATCAATTTTTAGGGGGAACAGAGGTGACAGGACAGGGGTTGGAGAGAGGAGTGGGGGATGGTGCAACTCTCCTTAAATAAAAGAATTTAAAGACCTAGGTACAAGCAGCAGAGCCAGATCTAGAGAACACAACCTGTTGTGAAAGAGAAAATACACACTTACATTGTGACTTCTGCCGGTCACAAGCAATGGCCATCCCCACCAGAACTAGCAGTTAGCAATGGACAAGCCCAAGAAGCGCAGGGCAGGCAGCAGCTGACAGGAAGCACAGTGTTATCCCAAAGAGCCACACATTCTCCACTGTTTCTGCATGCCAGAGTTTCAATTCCACCAGATGGAGCCAAGAGGTCTCTCCCTTGTGTTTCTTGGGGAGACTGGGGTAGGTGGATACCTTGGTGGCAGAGAATCAGAGGAGAGAGGCTGCACAGTGTAGAGATACAAAAATGCACAACGCATTGAGACCTCCAAGCTCTGTCTGTGTAATGGAAGCCATCTTGGGGTCTCCAGAGAACACCCCTGATGTCCCTCAGTGCTGAGAATTGCCTCCCACTCAGGCAGCAAAGTGTATAAATACATTCTGGAAGTTGTGGGCACTCAACAAGAAGGTGGTCAGAAAGAGGAGACCTCTAGCCCCCAGAGAAAAGGACTCCACATATACATGCCAACCAGACTTAAACTGGACTTGTGGAGAGCCAAACTCATTTCAGCAGCCTGGGCTCACTTCAACAAACTGTGTGGGACAGAGTAGCAGCCATTGCTTATAGTCAGAAAAAGTTTGTATGTAGAGATTCAGTAAACTGTGACACATACTAAGGAAGGGACCTGTCTGTCTGAGGAAAATTAGAGATTCTTGGGGGTGGAATCAAGAAGCCTGGTGGACAAGTCATAGAGCACTGTGTTCACCACTGCAATCCTGGAAGTGGAGAAGAGAGAAACTACCAGGAAAGCATGGGTATGTTAGGTGTGTGTGTCTGTGTGTGAGTGCATATGTTAGGTGTGTGTGTGTTAAGTGTGTGTGTGTGTGTGTGTGTGCATGCATATGTTAGGTGTGTGTGTGTATGCATGCATATGTTAGGTGTGTGTGCATGCAGACATATGTTAGGCGTGAGTATATGGGTGTATGCATTCATATGTTAGGTGTGTGTATCTATGCATGTATATGTTAGGTGTGTACGCATGCATATGTTAGGTGTGTGTATGTATGCATGTATATGTTAGGTGTGTACGCATGCATATGTTGGGGGTGTTTGTGTATGCATGCATATGTTAGGTGTGTGTGTGTGTGTGTGTGCATATGTTAGTTGTGTGTATGCATACATTGTGTGTGTGTGCATGCATATGTTAGGTGTGTGTGTGTGTGTGTGTATTTTGCAGAAACAAATATAAAGAAGGGGTTTCAGAACAGAGCATGTTTCATTATTAACTCTCTGAGGGAGGCAGGGAGGGAGGGAGTGAAGGGGGAGGGAAAGAGAGAGAGAGAGAGACAGAGAGAGAGAGAGAGAGGGAGAGAGAGAGAGAGAGGAGCAGCACTATGCTCTATGCTACAGGGGGCACATGGCCTGAATTCTGATAGGGGGAGGATACCTAGACTATTTATAATCATGTGATTGTGCCTAAAATCTTTTCCATGATGACAATTTGACAATTTCCAATGATTTCTCATCACAGTCAAAAAGATATATAAATACAACATACAAATATTTATAAACATGTACACAAATTTCACATTATGCATATATATGGAGAATGACTCTTTCTCAAGAAAAGTTGGGAGAATTCCTTACCAGGTATCCCACTTAGTTACTGCTGTAGATTTAACTTAGTCTAGTCATTTGAGAGTGTCTCACTGTGGAAGTGCCCAGATCAGATTGCCCTGTAGCCATGTCTGTGAGAAATGATCTTGATTACTGATTGGTGTGGCAGATCCTGTCCACTATTAAAGGTTTCATCAGCAGCAGGTGGGTCTGTGTTGCATCAAACACAGCAGCTGGAGCAGCAATCTGCAAGCTGGTGAGCAGTTTTATCCATACTGTCTGCTTAACATCCTACCTCCTGCCTTGAGACCTGCCTTGACCTCCCTCCATGAGGACTTGTGGCCTGGGCCTATAGGATGAAATGGACATTTTCCTCCCCAGGCTAGCTTTGGTCAGTGTCTCCTCACAGCACCAAAAAGCCAACTAGAACACTGGAGAAGGCCCTCTTCAAGATTATCAGGAACAGTTCTCTAGGCAGAAGGGATATTAAATAGAAACTTAGATCTCAACAAGGAAATGATTCATGGGAAATGGAATAGAAGAAGTTAAAAGAAAATAACACAGTAACTTAACTGTGCTGAAGGCTTGTTAAAACTTAAAGAGAAAGCAATGGTGACTCGCTCTGTTTGTACCTATGACAGTTGATCTTCTCAGGGCTCATCTTTTCCAGAGAGTCTAAGTGGGGTGTTCAGGTTCAGTGAGGAGACTCAGCTAGAAGAGCAGGCAAACAGTCATTACTTGGATAACTCAGGAGGTGTGGCCTTGTGGCAGGAAGTGTGTCTCCTTGTAGGTGTGCTTTGAGGTTTCCTAGTGCTCAGGTTCCACTCAGTGTTGAATGAGAGTCCCCTCCTGGCTGCCTGCAGAAGACAATCTCCTGCTGCTGCTTTCAGAATGTGGCATAAGAGTCCCAGGGCACAGATGAAGTCACCCAGAAATACACACTTCAGGACCCAGCAGGCTTGTGCAGGTGCAGGACTCCAGTAAATGAATATGTATCCGTAGGGGTTTCTCACATGGAGGGCAGGTGTCCCATCAGCTCGGACATCAGAGGGAAGTTACACCAGGATTTGGTATCCAGAAGTGCAGGTGCCCCAAGCAGCAGTGCTTGGATATGTAAGCACCAGCTGTCCTCATTGGCACATTCAGGCATATCAAGGAGTGTCACTTGCAAGTGTAAACGCAGCAACATGATTGACATTACATGTTAGGTGCTTCAGGGTGACTTGCTTGGGAGCACAGGAGCAGGAGACAGGCTCAGGTGCAAGGGCAGATGCACCAGTATTGATCATATGGGATGGAGCTGCAGCAGGGACATTCCTTTGTGAGTGCAGGTGAACCAGAGAGGAGCTACTTGGAAATTCAGATGCTCCAAGAATACTTACCTTAGTTTGGATTCTATTACTCTGAAAACGCACTATGACCACGGCAACTGTTATAAAGAAAATGTTTCGCTGTAGCTGTCTTACAGTTTCAGAGGTTCAGTCCATTACCATCATGACAGGAAGCATGGTCAAATGCAGGCAGACCTGATGCTGGAGGAGCCAAGAGTTCTACATCTTGATCTAAAGGAAACTCTCTTCTGCAAGAGGCAGACAGGGGGAGGTTCCCATTCCATCCTGGGTGGAGCCTGAGCAGCAGGAGACCTCAAATCCCACCTACATGGTGACATACTTCCTCCAACAAGGCCACACCTATTATATATAACAAAGCCACACCTCCTAATAGTGCCACACCCTGGGCCAAGCATATTCAAACCACCACAGTCCTCAATTGAGACATCAAGTACATCAGTTATTCTTGTCTCTGCATGCGAGTACAGCAGGAAGTTTCACCTGAAGGCATCTGTGTAACAGGTGGCACACCTGATAGTCCAAGCGGCCCCTGGACTTGATGTTTGCCTGCAACACACAGAGTCACATCTGGAAGTGATTGCACGTCTGAGAAGATCAAATTGATCTGAAGAAGCTTAGAGAGACTCGTATGAAAAAGCCGTCAGTGTAAGACATGGGAGGAACTGGAGGTCTACTCAGGTGACCCATTCTCTAAACAGCAGGTATAACAGAGCGAACTACATTTGCACCAGACAAGTCTCTCCTGTGCATTAAGCTGCAGCATGGGAATTCACCAGAGGGTCATGAGCATGAAGGTTACCTGTCGCTTTGAAGTCTGCATATACCAGGGGTCATCAACCAGACCTGAAGGTGCATCAGTCTCATCTGAAAGTTCAATAGCCATGCAGATATGGGTATTGCAGGATTCTTTTGCAGGTACAAGGCAACTAGGGAGACCACCTGTAGATGCAGGTGCCAAGGAGAGTCTGATTTCAGAGCACATGCAGAGTGATGCTGAGATGTGTGAGTGGAAGGTGTTCAGATAAGAGTATATGAATGAAAGTAAGAGACTACCTGCAGATGCAGGTGCCAAGGAGAGTCTGATTTCGGAGCACATGAGGGGTGATGCTGAGATGTGTGTGTGTGTGTGTGTGTGTGTGAGAGAGAGAGAGAGAGAGAGAGAGAGAGAGAGAGAGAGAGAGAGAAGAGAGAGAGAGAGAGAGAGAGAGAGAGAGAGAGAGAATTTTAGGTACTCACTTAGGCGTGTATGAATGAGAGCAAACCTCATCTAGAGGAGCAGGTATGTGAAGGCATTTGCTCTAAAAGTTAAGATTTACAGGCAGACTCGTAGAGCAAAGGTACAAAAACATGCCCGGCCTGGAAAGGCAGATACAATAAAGAGTCCTATCACACCTCAGAGCTTATGTGCATCAGGAAGTCTCACATGGAAGTACAGTTGCACCACATGATCTCACCTGGAAGTGCATATCCACCAGAGAATTTCCCCTAGAAATCTGAGGCGGGTCAAGGTCACTCACTTATAGTCCTGGGTACTGAGATTCAATAGTGGAAGTGCCAGCACAAGAGCAAGACAGACAGGGGACTCTGTTACACAAAGGAATCTCACCTGAAAAAAAGTTCCCTGTGGAATCTGACCAATTCCAGCAGACGCAGTAGGGTGCCCTTCCTTGAAGGACAGGAACAAAGGAAGGTCAGCTGGCCTAGGGTGTCTTGGCTGCAGGTGCTTGTGCACTAGGACCACTCCCATGGAAGTCCTGGTTTCTCATGGAGCCGCACTGTTATTACAAGGAGACTTGCAAGAGACTGCTGTGCAGCAGGGCACATCATGCAGAAGTTCAGAGGCTTAAAACTGGTAGTGCAGTACCAGCATGACCTTTCACCCAGAAGAGCCTGACCATTAGGCATAATCTCCTAGCAGAGAGCACACTAGAGCAGAGGAACACTAGAGAGACTTGTCATAACGCAAAGGTGTACTGCACTGTCATGTCTCATGGCGCACATGCACCAAGAAGTCAATTGTTGAGGGTCAAATGGCATAGAGACTCTCATGTGGCGATGCTGAGTCAGCAGAGGGTCTCATTGGGAGAGACCCCCCACCAGGGACTCTCATATGGAGGTGTATGTGTTTCAGTGGGACTCAGATACCAAGAGGTGTGTAACAGAGACTCAGGAATGCAAATACACTGAGGAGAGTAGCATGGAGGGGAACCATGACAAGGGGACACTATGAGCAGCACTCCGGTTCACATGGGACATGGGGAAGGGCAGGAGAGGGTCAGCCACTGGTAACAATGTCACTTCCTGTTAGGGCCTCCTTCAGGGAAGCATTATATATTCCCTTCCTGCCAGTATAAGCCTATGTCCCCAGAATCTATGCATTTGAAGGAGGAGGACAGGACACAGTGCCAGGTGTCCTCCAAACAGTAAGGACTGGGACTCGTTGTTTATGGGGACCTGTCCTTTCCTGAAACCTTGAGGGAGTTAGGACTGTGCTACATACATCTTATGTGGTCCATCTGGCAGGGCATACCTTATCGAAGCAAAGATCTGCTCGTGTACAAATATCAGAGGAGTATGCCCAGGTGCATATGACATCCTTACCACACCCAATGTTTTGTGACACCATCATTGTCCCCAAAGTGATGAACCCATTGTTTCTTTTCTCTCTCTTTTTTTCTTACTTTATTTAATGAGATGAGGTTTATCAAAGTAGCCTTGGTAAGTCCTCCAACTTGCTCTGTAGAACAAGTTGGCCTTGAATTCAGAGATCTGCTTGCCTCTGTCCCAAGTGCTAGAATTAAAGGCATGGGCTACCATCACCTGGACCCAAAGCTTTTTCCATTTCTCTACTGTTTTTTCCACAATAGCCCATTCAGGGATATCCTCCCAGGCCTGGTATATTCACGTGAGGTGAAAACACGAGCAGGTGCAGGTTAAAACACCTTCCTGGGTTGGCCCAATACAGAAAGTTCAAGAATTCTGTTGCATTGAGATTTGATCAGTTTCTTGACAACTTGAAACAACTAGAATCATCAGAGATGAAGGAACCTCAGTTGAGACAATGTTTCTATAACGTCAGGCTGTAGGCAACACTGTGGGATATTTTCTTCATTAATGACTGATGTGGGGGTGCCCAGCCCACTGTGGCTGGTTCTAGCCTTGGGTAGCTGTTCTCCGGATTTAGAATAAACCACACCAAGCCAGCCAGTGAGCAGTATTGTTTCTGGGTCCAAGAATCACTGGAGGTTAAGGCTCAAATAGTATGGAAAGGCAAAGAGCTTTTATTCTGGGGAAATTACCAGCATGCAGGGGTCAACCAACCATCGGAATAGTGACCCCAGAAAAAGGCAGGCAAGCCTTTTTATAGGAAGCTAGGAGTATTTTAGTAAAGGTTAGGTAATCTAAAACTTCCTTGGTGTGTACAGGGGAATTTATATATGTCTGTTCCTGATAGGCTGCTAGGTTAGTGTCACTACATTTGATGAGGCCTTGTAGAAATTCCAGGACCTGACTCAGCTCTGGCCTCCTTATTTTCCTGGGCCAGATGTCCCAGGACCTGACTCAGCTCTGGGCTCATCCTCCCTTTGTCAGAGCCATCAATGATTAATAGCCCATTATCAGTAGCTCCCTGTGAGGAGCCCAGTCTGTTTCCCTGGGAAACCTAAACTTTTTCATTTTCAGGGTTTTTATTTTTTAGTGGACCTCTCAATTTCCTCCATGCCCCCTGCTCTAGTTTGTGCCTCCAGGTTCCTGCTTTGTTTGAGTGCCTATACTGACTTACTCAGTGTCGTACCATAATCAGGAAAGGCAAGCTGAAATTATCCCTTCCTTGTCAAGCTGCTTTGCCCCGGTGTCCTATCACAGTTAGAGAGACCTAATTAAGGTAGATGGCCACAGCCACTTCTCAACCACACTGTGCTGTGGATTTGCCCTGGGGGCAGCTCAGCCCCCTTTCATATTCAGGGCAGTGTGTGGACCTCTGAACAAGGCAGGCTGCAGGTGTGGGTCTCTGTGGTACTCCTGTGTTCCATGCTGCGGTCACTCTCATGAACCCAGTAGAGGGCTGGAATGGATACAAAGCATCACCAGGAGTCTCTGAGATGTAACAGGGTTGGTTTGCTCTGAGTGCAGGATCATCTGTAGACCAGGGACCAGGAGAACACACATGACAACATACACCTTTCTGAGTAATGTCTCAGTCTTCAATTGTGAAGGCACAACCTACATTCCTACCCATACCATGAAAATGAAATGAATTAACATGAACCCTGAGAGATGCCAAAAATTTCTTTGAAGTAATGATCATCTTCTATAAACATTACTTACAGTGATCAAAAGGTAAATTCCTACAGCGTGTGCACAGATCTGTAAGGAGAATCATTTATGTACTGCGTGGAAGCGTCACCTCTCAGTAAGAAGTATAGGGCCAATGAGCGAGGCAGAATTAGAAGATTGGACATCTGTTAGAAAGACTGACATTCTGGGATAGATTCATGCACAGCAGAAGATTCAATTGAAACTCTGCAGAAGATGGTGTCAACAGAAGATTCCCTTCACACTATACAGAAGATGGTGTCAGCAGGAGATTCAGTTCACACTGTACAGAAGATGGTGTCAGCAGGAGATTCACTTCACACTATACAGAAGATGGTGTCAGCAGGAGATTCACTTCACACTATACAGAAGATGGTGTCAGCAGGAGATTCACTTCACACTATACAGAAGATGGTGTCAGCAGGAGATTCAGTGCACACTATACAGAAGATGGTGTCAGCAGGAAATTCCCTTCACACTATACAGAAGATGGTGTCAGCAGGAGATTCACTTCAGACTATACAGAAGATGGTGTCAGCAGGAGATTCACTTCACACTATACAGAAGATGGTGTCAGCAGGAGATTCACTGCACACTATACAGAAGATGGTGTCAGCAGGAGATTCACTTCACACTATACAGAAGATGGTGTCAGCAGGAGATTCAGTTCACACTATACAGAAGATGGTGTCAGCAGGAGATTCACTTCAGAGTATACAGAAGATGGTGTCAGCAGGAGATTCAGTGCACACTATACAGAAGATGGTGTCAACAGGAGATTCACTTCACACTATACAGAAGATGGTGTCAGCAGGAGATTCCCTTCACACTATACAGAAGATGGTGTCAGCAGGAGATTCAGTGCACACTATACAGAAGATGGTGTCAGCAAGAAATTCCCTTCACACTATACAGAAGATGGTGTCAGCAGGAGATTCAGTTCACACTATACAGAAGATGCTCTCAGCAGGAGATTCATTTCACACTATACAGAAGATGGTGTCAGCAGGAGATTTCCTTCACACTATACAGAAGATGGTGTCAGCAAGAGATTCCCTTCACACTATACAGAAGATGGTGTCAGCAGGAGATTCAGTTCACACTATACAGAAGATGCTCTCAGCAGGAGATTCATTTCACACTATACAGAAGATGGTGTCAGCAGGAGATTCACTTCACACTATACAGAAGATGGTGTCAGCAGGAGATTCAGTTCACACTATACAGAAGATGGTGTCAGCAGGAGATTCAGTTCACACTATACAGAAGATGGTGTCAGCAGGAGATTCAGTTCACACTATACAGAAGATGGTGTCAGCAGGAGATTCAGTTCACACTATACAGAAGATGCTCTCAGCAGGAGATTCACTTCACACTATACAGAAGATGGTTTCAGCAGGAGATTCCCTTCACACTATACAGAAGATGGTCTTAGGAGACTAAGGAGAGGTAACTAACCATGTGGCAGGGCTTACAATATAATAAACAGGATTAAAGGTCTGTACCAATGCTGGCCAGAAAATAATAAACAGGATACTTGAGTTAAGAGATAGCAGAAACCAAGTCAATCTTTGGGCATAGGTAGCTATTCATAAATAATGCAGTCTCACAGTGATTATTTCAAGAACTTGGATGTGGGTGGAAAGGCTGAGGTTCCATAGATCTGCAGGCAGTGGTCACTCTCTCCTTGAACATTACTGAGGAATGCCACAAAGGAAAAACCTCAGCTTCAGTAAATAACAGCCAAAGTAGAACATGCAAGAAGACAGAATAATGGACACAGGACATACAACCTCCACACACCCATACACACATCTTAAAAAAGACAAAAATTATGCTGATATAATACACACACACACACACACACACACACACACACACACACACACACACATGAGATCTGTCTTCCTGGCTTGCAAATGACCATCCTCTTATGTTTTCACTGGGCTAGGCAGGAGGGTAGGGTATCCCAGTCTGTTACTAACTATAAACAATGACTGCAGCAGATCAGCATCCTAACCCCATGACTCATATAATGTTATCAGCATGATAAAGGCCAAATAAAACCACATTGGCTATTGATGCATTAGCACTTGGAATTGTATGTAATACAGTCAGGACAGTACTGTGGAAAGATAGGTGAATTTTGTTGTATGAATATTTTGTTGTATACACACACACACACAGACACACACACAGACACACACACAGACACACACACACACACACACACACACA